>NC_053024.1:687424411-687482621 GCF_003073215.2 Triticum urartu
TAGGTGAGACTATAGAATACTCAAGCTTCAACTGTGGTTCGTAAAAGCAATATTAAAACATATACACCTCCTGAGCAAGTTAAAGTTGAACCTAATATTGCTATTGTTAAAGAGCTCTTGTCTGATAATATTGATGGGCATGTTATTCAGTTCTGCGGTGAAACTGCTAGAATTGCTAAACCTTGTGCTAAAGATAAACATAGACATGTGGTAGGCATGCCTGTTATTTCTGTTAAAATAGGAGATCATTGTTATCATGTCTTATGTGATATGGGTGCTAGTGCTGGTGTTATACCTTATGACTTGTATAAAGAAATCAAGCATGAAATTGCACCTCCTGAGTTAGAAGATATTGATGTCACAACTAAACTTGCTAATAGAGATACTATTTCGGCAATGGGAATTGTTAGAGATGTTGAAGTCTTGTGCGGGAAAACTAAATATCATGCTGATTTTCTTGTTCTTAGTTCTCCACAAGATAGCTTTTGTCCCATTATATTTGGTAGACCCTTCTTGAATACAGTTAATGCTAGGATAGACTACGAAAAGAATGTTGTTACTATTGGCTTGGATGATATGACTCATGAGTTTAATTTCTCTAAATTTAGTAAACAACACCGTGAAGAAGAATTGCCTAGTAAGGACGAAGTTATTGGTCTTGCTTCTATTGTCGTACCTCCTAATGATCCTTTAGAACAATATTTGCTAGACCATGAGAATGATATGTTTATGAATGAAAGAAGGGAAATAGATGAAGTATTCTTTAAACAAGAACCTATGTTAAAACATAATTTGCCTGTTGAAATCCTAGGGGATCCTCCGCCACCTAAGGGTGATCCCGTGTTTGAGCTTAAACCGTTGCCTGATAATCTTAAATATGCTTATCTTGATGAAAAGAAGATATATCCTGTTATTATTAGTGCTAACCTTTCAGAGCATGAAGAATAAAGATTATTGAAAACTCTGAAGAAGCACCATGCTGCTATTGGATATACTCTTGATGATCTTAAGGGCATTAGTCCCACTCTATGTCAACATAAAATAAATTTGGAAGCAGATGCCAAACCAGTTCGTGATCCTCAACGACTTCTGAATCCTAAAATGAAAGAAGTGGTCAGAAAAGAAATACTAAAGCTTCTAGAGGTAGGTATAATTTATCCCGTTGCTGATAGTCAGTGGGTAAGTCCTGTTCATTGTGTCCCTAAGAAGGGAGGTATTACTATTGTTCCTAATGATAAAGATGAATTGATTCCACAAAGAATTATTACAGGTTATAGGATGGTAATTGATTTCCGCAAATTAAATAAGGCTACTAAGAAAGATCATTACCCCTTACCTTTTATCGATCAAATGCTAGAAAGATTATGCAAACATACACATTACTGCTTTCTAGATGGTTTTTCTGGTTTCTCTCAAATACTTGTGTCAGCTAAAGATCAATCAAAGACTACTTTTACATGCCCTTTTGGTACTTTTGCTTATAGACGTATGCCTTTTGGTTTATGTAATGCACCTGCTACCTTTCAAAGATGCATGATGGCTATATTCTCTGACTTTTGTGAAAAGATTTGTGAGGTTTTCATGGACGACTTTTCCATCTATGGATCTTCTTTTGATGATTGCTTGAGCAATCTTGATCGAGTTTTGCAGAGATGTGAAGAAACTAATCTTGTCTTGAATTGGGAAAAGTGCCACTTTATGGTTAATGAGGGTATTGTCTTGGGGCATAAAGTTTCTGAAAGAGGTATTGAAGTTGATAAAGCCAAGGTTGATGCTATTGAAAAGATGCCATGTCCCAAGGACATCAAAGGTATAAGAAGTTTCCTTGGTCACGCCGGATTTTATAGGAGGTTCATCAAGGACTTCTTGAAAATTTCTCGGCCTCTGACTAATTTATTACAAAAAGATATACCATTTGTCTTTGATGATGATTGTGTAGAAGCATTTGAAATACTTAAGAAAGCATTAGTCTCTGCACCTATTGTTCAGCCACCTGATTGGAATTTACCCTTTGAAATTATGTGTGATGCTAGCGATTATGTTGTAGGTGCTGTTCTAGGGCAAAGAGTTGATAAGAAATTAAATGTTATCCATTATGCTAGTAAGACTCTAGACAATGCTCAAAGAAATTATGCTACTACTGAAAAAGAACTTTTAGCAGTTGTATTTGCTTGTGATAAGTTCAGACCTTATATTGTTGATTCTAAAGTAACTATCCACACTGATCATGCTGCTATTAAATATCTTATGGAGAAGAAAGATGCTAAACCTAGACTTATTAGATGGGTTCTCTTGCTACAAGAATTTGATTTGCATATTGTTAATAGAAAAGGAGCTAAGAACCCCGTTGCAGACAACTTATCTAGGTTAGAGAATGTTCTTGATGACCCACTACCTATTGATGATAGCTTTCCTGATGAACAATTAAATGTCATAAGTACTTCTCGTAGTACCCCTTGGTATGCTGATTATGCTAATTACATAGTTGCTAAATTTATACCACCTAGCTTCACATACCAACAAAAGAAAAAGTTCTTCTATGATTTGAGACATTACTTTTGGGATGACCCACATCTTTATAAAGAAGGAGTAGATGGTGTTATTAGACGTTGTGTACCTGAGCATGAACAGGAACAGATCCTACGCAAGTGCCACTCCGAAACTTATGGAGGACACCACGCAGGAGATAGAACTGCACATAAGGTATTGCAATCCGGTTTTTATTGGCCAACTCTCTTCAAGGATGCCCGTAAGTTTGTCCTATCTTGTGATGAATGTCAAAGAATTGGTAATATTAGTAGACGTCAAGAAATGCCTATGAACTATTCACTTGTTATTGAACCGTTTGATGTTTGGGGATTTGATTATAAGGGACCTTTTCCTGCCTCTAATGGATATACACATATTTTAGTTGTTGTTGATTACGTTACTAAGTGGGTAGAAGCTATTCCAACTAGTAGTGCTGATCATAACACTTCTATTAAAATGCTTAAAGAAGTTATTTTTCCGAGGTTTGGAGTCCCTAGATATTTAATGACTGATGGTGGTTCACATTTTATTCATGGTGCTTTCCGTAAAATGCTTGCTAAATATGACATCAATCATAGAATTGCATCTCCGTATTACCCACAGTCTAGTGGTCAAGTAGAATTGAGTAATAGAGAACTCAAATTAATTTTGCAAAGGATTGTCAATAGGTCTAGAAAGAATTGGTCCAAGAAACTTGATGATGCATTATGGGCCTATAGAACTGCATATAAAAATCCTATGGGTATGTCTCCGTATAAAATGGTATATGGAAAAGCATGTCACTTACCTCTCGAACTAGAACATAAGGCATATTGGGCTATTAAAGAGCTCAACTATGATTTCAAACTTGCCGGTGAAAAGAGGTTATTTGATATTAGCTCACTTGATGAATGGAGAACCCAAGCTTATGAAAATGCCAAGTTATTTAAAGAAAAGGTTAAAAGATGGCATGACAAAAGGATACAAAAGCGTGAGTTTAATGTAGGTGATTATGTATTGCTATACAACTCTCGTTTAAGATTTTTTGCAGGGAAACTTCTCTCCAAATGGGAAGGCCCCTATGATATAGAGGAGGTCTATCGTTCCGGTGCCATAAAAATCAACAACTTCGAAGGCACAAATCCGAAGGTGGTAAATGGTCAAATAATCAAAGAATCAAACATTATATCTCAGGTAATCCCATAAATGTTGAAACCAATATTACTGAAACCGTAACCCCGGGGGAATACATAAGGGACACTTTCCAGAACATTTCAGACTCCGAAAAGGAATAGGTATGTGGTACGGTAAGTAAACCGACTCCAAAACAATTTTTAAGGCAATATTTCTCTGTTTTGGAATATTTAGAAAAATAGAAAATTAAGTAGTAGTCCGGCAAGGACACGAGGGCCTCATGAGGGTGGAGGGCGCGCCCTACCCCCCTGGGCGCCCCCCCCCTACCTCGTGAGCTCCTCATGTGCCTTCCGGACTCCGTTTTCTTGCACGATACGTATTTTGGTCGTTAAAATTCATTATATAATCTCCCGGGGGTTTTGACTCCTGTATCACGCAAAAATCCTCTATTTTTGTTTTGAGCTGTTGCTGCTGCAGACTAGAGCAAGATGTCTTCTCAAGAGTCAGTCGAGGAGAGCCGAGTATCTAATCCGGCACCAGAACCAAGGGAAAACAGCGACCCTGACCACTTTGGGCCAGCAATGGAGGAAGAGATGGAGGCTGACCTAATGAGGGTAGATGCCATGGAGGATCAAGAAGTCATCTCTCGCTTCGAAGCTGGATTCACAATGGGAGAACTGCAGAGCTCAGCTATTCCAAACTCGGTTATCCCTTCCAATGTTAGATTTCTTTCTTATGAGAATATGAAAAAGAGTGTCACTAGTTCTCCCACAGCTATGCAGCACCCTTGGGTGCAGGGAGCTTTGGCTGTTACAGGAAAACTCCAAAAGGAAATAATGGATCTCAAGCAGCAAGTCAACAAGCTTGAGGAGCAGAATCATATTTTGAAGGGCATCATCGCCAAAAACATCACATCACCATCCCCGAAAAGAGAGACATAGTCACATGGGTATGGGCACTCCCCTTGGCAACAGCCAAGCTTGGGGGAGTGCCCCGGTATCGTATCACCATCACTTTTGTCTTTACCATTTTTCTTAGTTCGATCTTATTAGTAGTATTTTGATCTAGTAGAATAAAGTTTGTGGCATGATCTAGTTGTGAGTTTCGCTTTATTATCCTTCTATGTAATCGAGTCCGTGAGCTATATAATAAAGATTAGTGTTGAGTCAAGGGCTTGATTGTTTTGCCATGATCCTAAGTGAATAAAAGAAAAGAGAAAGAAATAAAAAGAAACAAAGAGATCATATGGATCTCATGAAGAGTAATGAGCTCGCATAGAGAAAGTATGATGAATAAAAGTTGTTGAGAGTTGACAAGCATAGTTTTGGTCATCATTGCAATTAATAGGAAGTAATAAAGAAAGAGAGGTCTTCACATATAGAAATACTATCTTGGACATCTTTTATGATTGTGAGCACTCTTTAAAACATGACGTGCTAAAGAGTTGACATTGGACAAGGAAGACAACGTAATGGGTTATGTTTTCTTACATCTAAGATAAATTATATTGTCTTGGATCTTCCAACATGTTGAGCTTGCCTTTCCCCCTCATGCTAGCCAAATTAATTGCACCAAGTAGAGATACTACTTGTGCTTCCAAATACCCTTAAACCAGTTTTGCCATGAGAGTCCACCATATCTACCTATGGATTGAATAAGATCCCTCAAGTAAGTTGCCATCGGTGCAAAGCAATAAAAATTGCTCTCTAAATATGTATGATTGATTGGTGTGGGAGAAATAAGCTTTATACGATCTTGCGATGTGGAAGTAATAAAAGCAACAGGCTGCATAATAAAGGTTCATATCACAAGGGGCAATATAAAGTGATGTTCTTTCGCATTAAGATTTTGTGCATCCAACCATAAAAGCGCATGGCAACCTCCGCTTCCCTGTGCGAAGGGCCTATATTTTATCATTATCTTCTACTTTATGCAAGAGTCATGGTGATTTTCACCCTTCCTCTTTACACTTTATCCTTTGGCAAGCACATTATGTTGGAAAGATCCATATCACAAGTGGCAATATAAAGTGACATTCTTTCACATTAAGATTTTGTGCATCCAACCATAAAAGCGCATGACAACCTCTGCTTCCCTCTGCGAAGGGCCTAATGTTTACTTTTATCTCCTACCTTGCATAAGAGTCATGGTGATCTTCACCCTTCCTTTTTACATTTTATCCTTTGGCAAGCACAGTATGTTGGAAAGATCCTGGTATATATGGCTAATTGGATGTGAGTTTTCATGAACTATTACTGTTGACATTACCCTTGAGGTAAAAAGTTGGGAGGCAAGACTATAAGCCCCTATCTTTCTCTGTGTCCGATTAAAACTCCACACCCATAAGTATTGCGTGAGTGTCAGCAATTGTGAAACATTATATGATAGTTCAGTATGTGGACTTGCTGAACAGCTCTTATACATTGACTCTTTCCTATGTTATGATAAATTGCAATTGCTTCAATGACCGAGATTGTAGTTTGTTAGTTTTCAATGAAGTTTACGATTCATACTTGATATTGTGATTGAATTATTACTCTAGCATTAGAGGTCATATGACAAAAATTATATAAGTTGTTGTTATAAGAATGATCATGGTGCCCTCATGTCCATATTTTATTTTTGTCGACACCTTCATCTCTAAACATGTGGACATATTTTTCGATTTCGGCTTTTCTCTTGAGGACAAGCGAGGTCTAAGCTTGGGGGAGTTGATACGTCCATTTTGCATCATGCTTTTATATCGATATTCATTGCATTATGGGTTGTTATTTCACATTATGTCACAATACTTATGTCTATTCTCTCTTATTTTACAAGGTTTACATAAGGAGCGGAATGCCGGCAGCTGGAATTCTGGGCTGGAAAAGGAGCAAATATTAGAGACCTATTCTGCACAACTCCAAAAGTCCTGAAACTCCACGGAACACCTTATAATAAATAATGAACAATCCTCGCCAAAGATGAAGACCAGGGGGCTCACACCCTTCTCGCGAGGGTGGGGGGCGTCCCCCTGCCTCGTGGGCCCCCTGGTGGCTCTCCGATGACCATCTTCTCCTATATGAAGTCTTTCGTCAAGAAAAAAATAAGAAGCAACCTTTCGGAACGAAACTCCGCCGCCATGAGGCAGAACCTTGGCGGATCCAATCTAGAGCTCCGGCAGAGCTGTTCTGCCGGGGAAACTTCCCTCCTGGAGGGGGAGATCATCGCCATCATCATCACCAACGCTCCTCTCATCGGGAGAGGGCAATCTCCATCAACATCTTCATCAGCACCATCTCATCTCAAAACCCTAGTTCATCTCTTGTATCCAATTCTTGTCTCCAAGTCTGGGATTGGTGCTAGTAGGTTGCTAGTAGTGTTAATTACTCCTTGTAGTTGATGCTAGTTGGTTTAATTGGTGGAAGATCATATGTTCAGATCCTTTATGCATATTAATACCCCTCTGATTATGAACATGTTTATGCTTTGTGAGTAGTTACGTTTGTTCCTGAGGACAAGGGAGAAGTCTTGCTATTAGTAGTCATGTGAATTTGGTATTCGTTCGATATTTTGATGAGATGTATGTTGTCTAGCCTCTAGTGGTGTTATGTGAACGTCGACTACATAACACTTCACCATTATTTGGGCCTAGAGGAAGGCATTGGGAAGTAATAAGTAGATGATGGGTTGCTAGAGTGAAAGAAGCTTAAACCCTAGTTTATGTGTTGCTTCGTAAGGGGCTGATTTGGATCCATATGTTTCATGCTATGGTTAGGTTTACCTTAATACTTTTGTTGTAGTTGCGGATGCTTGCAATAGAGGTTAATCATAAGTGCGATGCTTGTTCAAGTAAGAACCGAACGCGAATCATATGAACGTGATGAAAACTAGCTTGACAATATTCCCATGTATCCTCGGGAGCGCTTTTCCTTATATAAGAGTTTGTCCAGGATTGTCCTTTGCTACAAAAAGGATTGGGCCACCTTGCTACACTTTATTTACTTTTGTTACTTGTTGCTCATTCCAAATTATCTCATTACAAAACTATATGTTACCACTTAGTTCAGTAATTGCAGAGAATACCTTGCTGAAAACCGTTTATCATTTCCTTCTGCTCCTCGTTGGGTTCGACACTCTTACTTATCGAGAGGACTACGATAGATCCCCTATACTTGTGGGTCATCAAGTTGCATGGCAATATATCTCGGAATGGCTATGGAAATGCCATAATAGGTAGGTATGGTGGCTGTTTTGAGGAAGGTATGTGGTGGGTTTATGGTACCGGCGAAAGTTGCGCGGTACTAGAGAGGCTAGCAATGGTGGGAGGGTGAGAGTGTGTATAATCCATGGACTCAACATTACTCATAAAGAACTCATGTACTTATTGCAAAAATTTATTAGTTATCGAAACAAAGTACTATGCGCATGCTCCGAGGGGGATAGATTGGCAGGAAAAGACCATCGCTCCTCCCCGACCGCCACTGATAAGGAAGACAATCAATAAATAAATCATGCTCCGACTTCATCATATAATGGTTCAACATACGTGCATGCTAAGGGAATCACAAACTTTAGAACAAGTATTTCTCAAATTCACAACTACTCAACTAGCATGACTCTAATATCACCATCTTCATATCTCAAAACAATCTTCAAGTATCAAACTTCTCATAGTATTCAATGCACTTTTTATGATAGTGTTTATTATACCCATCTTGGATGCCTATCATATTAGGACTAATTTTATAACCAAAGAAAATTACCGTGCTGTTCTAAAGGACTCTCAAAATGATATAAGTGAATCATGAGAGATCAATAATTTCTATAAAACAAAACCACCACCGTTCTCTAAAAGATATAAGTGAAGCACTGGAGCAAAATTATCTAGCTCAAAAGATATAAGTGAAGCACATAGAGTATTCTAATAAATTCCAATTCATGTGTGTCTCTCCCAAAAGGTGTGTACAGTAAGGATGATTGTGGCAAACTAAAAAGAAAAGACTCAAATCATACAAGACGCTCCAAGCAAAACACATATCATGTGGTGAATAAAAAAATAGCCTCAAGTAAAGTTACCGATGGAAGAAGACGAAAGAGGGGATGCCTTCCGGGACATCCCCAAGCTTAGGCTTTTGGTTGTCCTTGAATTTTACCTTGGGGTGCCTTGGGCATCCACAAGCTTAGGCTCTTGCCATTCCTTATTCCATAATCCATCAAATCTTTACCCAAAACATGAAAACTTCACAACACAAAACTCAACAGAAAATCTCATGAGCTCCGTTAGTATAAGAAAACAAATCACCACTTAAGGTACTGTAATGAACTCATTCTTTTTTATATTTGTGTTAAACCTACTGTATTCCAACTTCTCTATGATTCATACCCTCCTATACTAGCCATAGATGCATCAAAATAAGCAAACAACACACGAAAAACAGAATCTTTCAAAAACAGAACAGTCTGTAGTAATCTGTAGGTTTTGAATACTTATGTAACCCCAAAAATTCTGAAATAAATTGCTGGACGTGAGTAATTTATCTATTAATCATCTTCAAAAAGAATCAACCTAATCGCACTCTCCAGTAAAAAATGGCAGAAAATCTCATGAGCACTAAAGTTTCTGTTTTTTACAGCAAGATCACAAAGACTTTCCCCAAGTCTTCCCAAAGGTTCTACTTGGCACAAACACTAATTAAAAGCATAAAAACCACATCTAAACAGAGGCTAGATGAATTATTTATTAATAAACATAATCAAAAAGCAAGAAACAAAAATAAAATTGGGTTGCCTCCCAACAAGCCCTATCGTTTAACGCCCCTAGCTAGGCATAAAAGCAAGAATAGATCTACGTATTATCATCTTTGGTATGCAATCCATAAGTGGATCTCATAATAGATTCATAAGGTAATTTAATTTTATTTATAGGTAAGTGTTCCATGCCTTTCCTTAACGGAAATTGGAATCTAATATTCCCTTCTTTCATATCAATAATTGCACCAATCGTTCTAAGGAAAGGTCTACCAAGATTAATAGGACATCTAGGATTGCAATCAATATCAAGAACAATGAAATCTACGGGCACATAATTCCTATTTGCAACAATAAGAACATCATTAATCCTTCACATAGGTTTCTTAATAGTGGAATCCGCAAGATGCAAATTTAAAGAGCAATCATCGAATTCACGGAAACCTAACACATCACACAAAGTTTTTGGAATCGTGGAAACACTAGCACCCAAATCACATAAAACATAGCATTCATGATCTTTAATTTTAATTTTAATAGTAGGTTACCACTCATCATGGAGTTTTCTAGGGATAGAAACTTCTAATTCAAGCTTTTCTTCATAAGATTGCATTAAAGCATAAACGATATGTTTGGTAAAAGCTTTATTTTGACTATAAGCATGCGGAGAATTTAGCATGGATTGCAACAAGGAAATACAATCTATGGAAGATCAATTATCATAATTAAATTCCATGCAATCCAAAATAGTGGGTTCATTGCTATGTAAAGTTTTGACCTCTCCAATCCCACTTTTACCAATTTTTGCATCAAGATCTAAAAACTCCGAATAATTGGGATGCCTTTTAACAAAAGTTTACTCATCTCCAGTCCCATCATTATAAAGATTCATATTGCAAAACAAAGATTTAATGGGAGACACATCGATCACTTTTAGATCTTCATCCTTATTATCATCAAGCTCTTCCGGTTTGGCGGCCATCTTATTAACTAAGGTGGCCAACTTATCCAAAATTTGGGCTATTAAGTTTTCAAGATGAGCGAACTGAGATTTCAGACCATAAAATTCTTTAGACATATCATCGAGCTGTTTATTCATGTACCCCATAAAACTTTTTTGTTCTTTTAAGCTCGTTTCTGAAGAAATTATTATCCTCAAACTATAAGGACATAAAACTTCCAACGTTGTTTTCAATTTCTTCCGACCTTCTAAGATGAGGATCAACACTTTTTGGTAAAGCCATCATGGAAAACAATCCAACACACAAGCAAGCAAAAATAGGCAAACGAAAAAGAGGCGAGCGGAAAAGAGGGTGAATAAAACGGCAAGGGTGAAGTGGGGGAGAGGAAAACGAGAGGCAAATGGCAAATAATGTAACGCGAGGGATAAGAGTTTGTGATGGGTACTTGGTATGTCTTGACTTGTGAGTAGATATCCCCGGCAACAGCGCCAAAATCCTTCTTGCTACCTCTTGAGCACTGCGTTGGTTTTCCCTTGAAGAGTAAAGGGTGATGCAGCAAAGTAGTGTAAGTATTTCCCTCGGCTTTTGAGAACTAAGGTATCAATCCAGTAGGAGACTACACGCAAGTCAGTCGTACCTACACAAACAAATAAGAGCCTCGCAGCCAACGCGATAAAGGGGCTGTCAATCCCTTCACGGTCACTTACGAGAGTGAGATCTGATAGAGATAATAATAATAAGATAAATATTTTTGGTATTTTTATGATATAGATTGATAGTAAAGATTGCAAAATAAAATAGGTTGGAAACTTATATGATAAAAGATAGACCCGGGGGCCATAGGTTTCACTAGTGGCTTCTCTCAAGATAGCATAAGTATTACGGTGGGTGAACAAATTATTGTCGATCAATTGATAGAGAAGTGCATAATTATGAGAATATCTAGGCATGATCATGTATATAGGCATCACGTTCGTGACAAGTAGATCGAAACGATTCTGCATCTACTACTATTACTCCACACATCGACCGCTATCCAGCATGCATCTAGAGTATTAAGTTCATAAGAACAGAGTAACGCATTAGGGAAGATGACATGATGTAGAGGGATAAACTCAAGCAATATGATATAAACCCCATATTTTTATCCTCGATGGCAACAATACAATACGTGCCTTGCTGCCCCTGCTGTCACTGGGAAAGGACACCGCAAGATTGGACCCAAAGCTAAGCACTTCTCCCATTGCAAGAAAGATCAATCTAGTAGGCCAAACCAAACTGATAATTCAAAGAGACTTGCATAGATAACCAATCATACATAAAAGATTTTAGAGAAGAATCAAATATTGTTCATAGATAAACTTGGTCATAAACCCACAATTCATCGCATCTTGACAAACACACCGCAAAAAGAGTTACATCGAATAGATCTCCAAGAAGATCGAGGAGAACATTGTATTGAGATCCAAAGAGAGAGAAGAAGACATCTAGCTAATAACTATGGACCCAAAGATCTGTGGTAAACTACTCACACATCATCGGAGAGGCTATGGTGTTGATGTAGAAGCCATCCGTGATCGATTCCCCCTTCGGCGGAGCTCCGGAAAAGGCTCCAAGATGGGATCTCTTGGGTACACAAGGTTGCGGCAGTGGAAATAGGGTTTCGTGGTGCTCCTGGATGTTTTTGGGGTATATGGACATATATAGGAGGAAGAAGTAGGTCAGTGGAGCTACGAGGGGCCCACATGGGTGGGGGCGCGCCCAGGGGGGCAGGCGCGCCTCCCTGCCTCGTGGCCTCCTTGTTGATTTCTTGACGTCTACTCCAAGTCCCCTGGATCACGTTTGTTCCAAAAATAACTCTCCCGAAGGTTTCATTCCGTTTGATATTCCTTTTCTGCGAAACACTAAAATAGGCAAAAAAAACAACAATTTGCACTGGGCCTTGGGTTAGTAGGTTAGTCCCAAAAATAATATAATGTGTATAAATAAGCCCATTAACATCCAAAACAGATAATACAATAGCATGGAACAATCAAAATTTATAGATACATTGGAGACGTATCAGGCATCTAGGTTCCGCTATTGGTTATTGACCAGAGAGGTGTCCCGGTCATGTCTACATAGTTCTCGAACCCGTAGGGTCTGCATGCTTAACGTTCGTTGACGATATAGTACTATATGAGTTATGTAAGTTGGTGACCGAATGTTGTTCGAAGTCCTGGATGAGATCACAGACATGACGATGAGCTCCGAAATGGTCCGGAGATAAAGATTGATATATAGGATGATATGGTTCGGCCAAGGGGTGAAGCCCACGGGGCTTTAGGTCAGTGCAAAAGGAGTTTTGCGAAGGCCAGGGGCCAAATGCCGGAGACCCTGGCGTCTGGCCCTGGGCCAGACGCCGAGTCCCATGGCGTCTGGGCCAGACGCCAAGGACCATGGCGTCTGGCCCTGGAAGTCCGAGAAGGACTCTTCCTTGCGGGCAAAACCGACTTTGAGGATGGTTTTACTCCAAGTTTCGACCCCAGGGCTCAACATATAAATAGAGGGGCAGGGCTAGCACCTCGAACACATCAAGAATTACCAAGCTGTGTGCCGGCAACCCTGTCCCCTCTAGTTTATCCTCCGTCATAGTTTCCGTTGTGCTTGGCGAAGCCCTGCAGAGATTGTTCTTCACCAACACTATCACCACGCCGTCGTGCTGCCGGAACTTATCTACTACTTTGCCCGTCTTGCTAAATCAAGAAGGCAAGGACATCATTGAGCTGAACGTGTGCTGAACGCGGAGGTGTCGTACGATCGATACTTGATCGGGACGAATTGTGAAGGTGTACGACTACATCAACCGCGTTGATAAATGCTTCCGCTTAACGGTCTACGAGGGTACATAGACACACTCTCCCCCTCTTGTTGCTATGCATCTCCTAGATAGATCTTGCGTGATCGTAGAATTTTTTTGAAATTGCATGCTATGTTCCCCAACAGAGGCATCTACGCCAGGTCTATGTGTAGATGATATGCACGAGTACAACACAAAGAGTTGTGGGCGATAATAGTCATACTGCTTACCACCAACGTCTTACTTTGATTCGGTGGTATTGTTGGACGAAGCGGCCCGAACCGACATTACATGACCACGTTCCTGAGACTCGTTCTACTGACGTACTTCGCACACAGGTGGCTGGCGGGTGTCTGTTTCTCCAACTTTAATTGAATCGAGTTTGACTATGGTCGGTCCTTATTGAAGGTTAAAACAACACACTTGATGAAAAATCATTGTGGTTTTGATGCGTAGGTAAGAATGGTTCTTGCTAGTACCCCGTAGGAGCCACGTAAAACTTGCAACAACAAAGTAGAGGACGTCTAACTTGTTTTTGCAGGGCATGTTCTGATGTGATATGGTCAAGGCATGATGAGATATAAATTCTTGTATGAGATGATCATGTTTTGTAAAAGTTATCGGCAACTGGCAGGAGCCTTATGGTTGTCGCTTTATTGTATGAAATGCAATTGCCATGTAATTGCTTTACTTTATCACTAAGCGGCAGCGATAGTCGTAGAAGCAATAGTTGGCGAGACGACAACGATGCTACGATGGAGATCAAGGTTTCAAGCCGGTGATGATGGAGATCATGATGGTGCTTTGGAGATGGAGATCAAAGGCACAAGATGATGATGGCCATATCATGTCACATATTTTGATTGTATGTGATGTTTATCTTTTATGCATCTTATTTTGCTTAGTACGGCGGTAGCACTATAAGATGATCCCTCACTAAAATTTCAAGGTATAAGTGTTCTCCCTGAGTATGCACCGTTGCGACAGTTCGTCGTGCCGAGACACCACATGATGATCGGGTGTGATAAGCTCTACGTTCACATACAACGGGTGCAAGACAGTTTTGCACATGCGGAATACTCTGGTTAAACTTGACAAGCCTAGCATATGCAGATATGGCCTCGGAACACTGAGACCGAAAGGTCGAGCGTGAATCATATAGTAGATATGATCAACATCGTGATGTTCACCATTGGAAACTACTCCATCTCACGTGATGATCGGACATGGTTTAGTAGATATGGATCACGTGATCATTTAGATGACTCAACGGATGTCTATCTAAGTGGGAGTTCTTAAGTAATATGATTAATTGAACTTAAATTTATCATGAACTTAGTCCTGATAGTATTTGCAAATTATGTTGTAGATCAATAGCTCGCGATGTAGTTCCCCGTTTATCGTTTTGATATGTTCCTAGAGAAAAACTATGTTGAAAGATGATAGTAGCAATGATGCGGATTGGGTCCGTGATCTGAGGATTATCCTCATTGCTGCACACAAGAATTATGTCCTTGATACACCGCTAGGTGACAGACCTATTACAGGAGCAGATGCAGATGTTATCAGCGTTTGACAAGCTCGATATGATGACTACTTGGTAGTTTAGTGCACCATGCTTTACGGCTTAGAACCGAGACATCAAAAATGTTTTGAACGCCATGGAGCATATGAGATGTTTCAACAGCTGAAATGATATTTCAGACTCATGCCCGTGTTAAGAGGTATGAGACCTCTGACAAGTACTTTGCCTACAAGATGGAGGAGAATAGCTCAGCTAGTGAGCATGTGCTCAGAATGTCTGGGTACTACAATCGCTTGAATCAAGTGGGAGTTAATCTTCCGAATAATATAGTGATTGACAGAGTTCTCTAGTCACTATCACCAAGTTACTAGAACTTCATGATGAACTATAATATGCAAGGGATGACGAAAATGATTCCCAAGCTCTTTGCGATGCTGAAATCAGTGAAGGTAGAAATCAAGAAATAGCATCAAGTGTTGATGGTTAACAAGACCACTAGTTTCAAGAAAAAGGGCAAGGGAAAGAAGGGGAACTTCAAAAGGAATGGCAAGCAAGTTGCCACTCCCGTGAAGAAGCCCAAAGCTACACCTAAGCCTGAAACTGAGTGCTTCTACTTCAAAGGGAATAGTCACTGGAAGTGGAACTACCCCAAATACTTGATGGATAAGAAGGATGGCAAAGTGAACAAAGGTATATTTGATATACAGGTTATTGATGTGTACTTTACTAGTGTTCATAGTAGCCCCTGGGTATTTGATACCTATTTAGTTGCTAGGATTAGTAACTCAAAACAGGAGTTGCAGAATGAACAGAGGCTAGTTAAGAGCGAAGTGACGATGTGTGTTGGAAGTGATCCAAGGTTGATACGATCACCATCGCACACTCCCTCTACCTTCGGGATTAGTGCTGAACCTAAAATAAATGTTATTTGGTGTTTGCATTGAGCATGAATATGGTTGGATCATGTTTATTGCAAATTTGGAATACGGTTATTTATTTAAGCCAAAGAATAATTGTTATTCTGTTTACATGAATAAAACCTTCTATGGTCATACACTCGATATAAATGGTTTATTGAATCTCGATCGTAGTGATAAACATATTCATAATATTGATGCCAGAAGATGCAAAGTTGATAATGATAGTGCAACATATTTGTGGCACTTCCATTTAGGTCATATTGGTGTAAAGCGCATGAAGAAACTCCATGTGGATGGACTTTTGGAATCACTTGATTATGAATCATTTGATGCTTGCAAACAATGCCTCATGGGCAAGATGACTAAGACTCCATTCTCCGGAACAATGGAGCGAGTCACAGACTTATTGGAAATAATACATACCGATGTATGCGGTCCGTTGAGTGTTGAGGCTCGTGGCGGGTATCATTATTTTCTAACCTTCTTAGATGATTTGAGAAGATATGGGTATATCTACTTAATGAAACACAAGTCTGAAACATTTGAAAAGTTCAAAGAATTTCAGAGTTAAGTGGAGAATCATCATAACAAGAAAATAGAAGTTTCTACGATCTGATCACGGAGACAAATATTTGAGTTGCGAGTTTGGTCTTCATTTAAAACAATGTGGAATAGTTTCACAACTCACGCCACCTGGAACACCACAGCGTAACGGTGTGCCCGAACATCGTAACCATACTTTATTAGATATGGTGCGATCTATGATATCTCTTACTGATTTACCACTATCGTTTTGGGGTTATGCATTAGAGATAGTTGCATTCACGTTAAATAGGGCACAGTCTAAATCCGTTGAGACGACACCATATGAACTGTGGTTTGGCAAGAAACCTAAGTTGTCATTTCTTAAAGTTTGGGGTTGCGATGCTTATGTGAAAACGTTTCAGCTTGATAAGCTCAAACCCAAATCGGAGAAGTGCGTCTTCATAGGATACCCAAAAGAAATTGTTGGGTACACCTTCTACCACAGATCCGAAGGCAAGATCTTTGTTGCTAAAATGGGTCCTTTCTAGAGAAGGAGTTTTCTCTCGAAAGAAGTGAGTGGGAGGAAAGTAGAACTTGATGAGGTAATTGTACCTTTTCCCAAACTGGAAAGTAGCTCATCACAGAAGACCGTTCCCGTGATGCCTGCACCAACTAGTGAGGAAGCTAACGATAATGATCATGAAACTTCGGATCAAGTTACTACCGAACCTCATAGGTCAACCAGAGCACGTTCCGCACTAGAGTGGTACAGTAATCCTGTTCTGGAAGTCATGTTACTAGACCATGACGAACCTACGAACTATGAGGAAGCGGTGATGAGCCCAGATTCCGATAAATGGCTTAAGGCCATGAAATTTGAGATAGGATCCATGTATGAGAATAAAGTATGGACATTGATTGACTTGCCCGATGATCGGCAAGCCACTGAGAATAAATCGATCTTCAAGAGGAAGCCAGATGCTGATAGTAGTGTTACTATCTATAAAACTCGAATTGTCGCAAAAGGTTTTCGACAAGTTCAAGGTGTTGACTATGATGAGATTTTCTCACTCGTATCGATGCTTAAAGTCTGTCCGAATCATGTTAGCAATTGCCGCATTTTATGAAATCTGGCAAATGGGTGGCAAAACTGCATTCCTTAATAGATTTATTAAAGAAGAGTTGTATATGACGCAACCAGAAGGTTTTCTCAATCCTAAAGGTGCTAGAAAAGTGTGCAAGCTCCAATGATCCATCTATGGACTGGTCCAAGCATCTCGGAGTTGGAATATACGCTTTGATAAGTTGATCAAAGCATATAGTTTATGCAGACTTCCGGTGAAGCCTGTATTTACAAGAAAGTGAATGTGAGCACTACAACCTTTCTGATAAGTATATGTGAATGACATATTCTTGATCGGAAATGATGTAGAATTTTCTGGAAAGCATAAAGGAGTGTTTGAAAGTATTTTTCCAAAGAAATACCTCAGTGAAGCTACTTACATATTGGGCATCAAGATCTATAAAGATAGATCAAGATGCTTGATAAGACTTTTGATGAGTACATACCTTGGTAAGATTTTGAAGGAGTTCAAAATGGATCAGTCAAAGGAGTTCTTGCCTGAGTTGTAAGGTATGAAGTTGAGTAAGACTCAAAACCCGACCACGGCAGAAGATAGAGAGAGAATGAAAGTCATTCCCTATGACTCGGCCATAGGTACTATAAAGTATGCCATGTTGTATATCAGACCCATTGTATACCTTGCCATGAGTTTGGCAAAGGGGTACAATAGTGATCCAGGAGTAGATCACTGGACAGCGGTCAAAATTATCCTTAGGGGACTAAGAAAATATTTCTCGACTATGGAGGTGATAAAGAGTTCATCATAAAGAGTTACGTCGATGCAAGCTTTAACACTGATCTGGATGACTCTAAGTGTTAATCTGGATAGATATTGAAAGTGGGAGCAATTAGCTAGAGTAGCTCCATGCAGAGCATTACAGACATAGAAATTTGCAAAATACATACGGATCTGAATGTGGCAGACCCGTTGACTAAACTTCTCTCACAAGCAAAACATTATCACACCTTAGTGCTCTCTGGGTGTTAATCACATAGCGATGTGAACTAGATTATCGACTCTAGTAAACCCTTTAGGTGTTGGTCACATGGCGATGTGAACTATGGGTGTTAATCACATGGCGATGTGAACTAGATTATTGACTCTAGTGCAAGTGGGAGACTGAAGGAAATATGCCCTAGAGGCAATAATAAAGTTTTTATTTTATATTTACTTATATCATGATAAATGTTTATTATTCATGCTAGAATTGTACTAACCAAAAACTTGATACATGTGTGGATACATAGACAAAACACACCGTCCCTAGTAAGCCTCTACTAGACTAGCTTGTTGATCAAAGATGGTTAAGTTTCCTATCCATAGACATGTGTTGTCATTTGAGGAACGGGATCACATCATTGGGAGAATGATGTGATGGACAAGACCCATCCGTTAGCTTAGCATAATGATCGTTAAGTTTTATTTCTATTGCTTTCTTCATGACTTATACATGTTCATTTGACTATGAGATTATGTAACTCCCAAATACCGGAGGAACACCTTGTGTGCTATCAAACGTCACAACGTAACTAGGTGATTATAAAGATGCTCTACAGGTGTCTCCGAAGGTGTTTGTTGGGTTGGCATAGATCGAGATTAGGATTTTTCACTCCGAGTATCGGAGAGGTATCTCTGGGCCCTCTCGGTAATGCACATCGCCATAAGAAGCCTTGCAAGCAAAGTGACTAATGAGTTAGTTGCGGGATGATGTATTATAGAACGAGTAAAGAGACTTGCCGATAACGAGATTAAACTAGGTATGAAGATAGCGACGATCGAATCTTGGACAAGTAACATACCAATGACAAAGGGAATTACGTATGCTGTCATAAGGTTCGACTGATAAAGATCTTCATAGAATATGTAGGAGCCAATATGGGCATCCAGGTTCCGCTATTTGTTATTAACTAGAGATGTGTCTCAGTCATGTCTACATAGTTCCCGAACCCGTAGGGTCCGCACGCTTAACGTTCATTGACGATATAGTACTATATGAGTTATGTATGTTGGTGACCGAATGTTGTTCGGAGTCTCGGATGAGATCACGGACATAACAAGGAGCTTCGGAATGGTCCGGAGGTAAAGATTGATATATAGGATGATATGGTTCGGCCAAGGGGTGAAGCCCACGGGGCTTTAGGTCGGTGTAAAAGGAGTTTTGCGGAGGCCAGGGGGAAAACGCCGGAGACCCTGGCGTCTGGCCCTAGGCCAGATGCTGAGGCCCATGGCGTCTGGGCCAGTTGCCAAGGACCGTGGCGTCTAGTCCTGGAAGTCCGAGAAGGACTCTCCTTGCGGGCAAAACCGGCTTTGAGGAGGCTTTTACTCCAAGTTTTGACCCCAGGGCTCAACATATAAATAGAGGGGCCTGGAACACATCAAGAATCACCAAGCCGTGTGCCGGCAACCCCGTCCCCTCTAGTTTATCCTCTGTCATAGTTTCCATTGTGCTTGGCGAAGCCCTGCGGAGATTGTTCTTCACCAACACCGTCGTGCTGCCGGAACTCATCTACTACTTCGCTTGTCTTGCTGGATCAAGAAGGCAAGGACGTCATCGAGCTGAATGTGTGCTGAACGCAGAGGTGTCATATGTTTGGTACTTGATTGGGACGAATCATGAGGGTGTATGACTAGATCAACCGCGTTGATAAACGCTTACGCTTAACGGTCTACCAAGGTACGTAGACACACTCTCCCCCTCTCGTTGATATGCATCTCCTAGATAGATCTTGCATGATCGTAGGATTTTTTTTTAAAATGCATGCTACGTTCCCCAACAACTACTTGGGCAGCTCCGCTCTTGTGTTACAAGGTATGGATGATCCCATTGTTTTTTAAGCTATTGCTTGCAAGCAAGCCTTGTGTATAGCTAACGATCTGCTCCTGAATCAGTTTGTTATTGCCTCAGATGCCAAGCAAGTCATCAGAGACATCAATCAAGGAAATCATGGGAAACATAGTGCAATTATTAGTGAAATTAAAGCAAGGTCTACTTCTTTTTCATGCCTTTTCTATTTCGAGGGCCGAGATAGTAATTTAGAAGCTCATAGCTTAGCTAGATTTTCTCTCAGT
Organism: Triticum urartu; assembly: GCF_003073215.2. NCBI lineage: Eukaryota > Viridiplantae > Streptophyta > Magnoliopsida > Poales > Poaceae > Triticum > Triticum urartu. Next base: position 687,444,748 of record NC_053024.1, read on the forward strand.
CTAGTTCCTGGGCGTCATGTGTGGTTTCTCTAACCACATAATGTGAACGTTATCCCACTCTCTATGGTATTTGATCAATAAATTTTAGGCTTTACCCCTAAAAAACTAAAGGAGTGGTTTCCCAAAAAAACTAGTGATTCTTAAAAAACTAAATAGGGAGTACTCTTTCGGGACCCCCACAATGGTCACCTGGGTGGGTTGTGGCGCGCTCTCAGCCACCGCCACGTGTCACACTCTAGGCGCTCTCTTTGAATTTTTTTATTTTTCCACATGTGTTTTCGGCATTTTAGAAGTTTTATTTTTGTTTTCAGCTTTTCGGTTTTTCATCGATGTTTCTTAGCTTTGGACAAAAAAAATTGTGCAAAAAATATCTGTTTTTGCTTATGCGAGAGACACGGTCGTGCCTCTCAGAAACGGAAAAAGACGTGTTTTCTTTTTTTCCTTCCGCGAGAGGCACGAATTTGCTTCCGCGGGAGGCATGGTCGTGCCTCTCAAAAATGAAAAAATTACGCGTTTTTTTTCCTTCCACGAGAGGTACGGGTTTGCTTTTGCTAGAGGTCGTGCCTCTCGAAGACGGATGTTTTTTTCTTCCGCGAGAGGCATGGATTTGCTTCTGCTAGAGGCCGTGCCTCTCGAAGACGGATGTTTTTTTCCTTCCGCAAGAGGCACGGATTTTCTCTGCTAGAGGTCGTGCCTCTCGAAGGCGGACGTTTTTTTCCTTCCGCAAGAGGCACAGTCATGCCTCTTTTGGAAAGAAAAAAACATGCTCCCGTTTCGGGTTTCTTTTGAAAAAAAATCGTCAAAATCTATCAACATGAGCTCTAATTTTGAAGATCTCGATGCGAGGAATCCAATGGTGAAAATGGTTCGAGATCTGTATGCACAGTTTAAAAGATAAAATATTTTGAATAGACAGATCTAAAAAAAGGGAAAACTCATAGGTTGCGACAAGTGGCGCACTACATGCGGAGATGGGATTGATTTTTGCAAACAATGCTCCTTAATTAGTGATTTCGCAAATATGTAGCTCCCCGCAAAAAAAATTACAGGACGGGTCGTTTTACGGGGCATGCGCGGGATGGTTTTTCATCTTGCTCCCGTAAAATGGCGGTTATTTTAATGGAAGAGGAGATTTGTGGGTTCTCCTAGAGGTGCTTTGATACTGCCGTTTGATGACGCAATAAAAACGTCTACTGCAAATACTTGATCCACATTAGTAATTCACATAATAAGAAGAGATCCTCACAAGTCACAACCAGCTAAGCATGTAATTTTTTTGGAAATGGAGGATTACCCCGGGCCTCTGCATCATAATGATGCATGCAGCCATCTTATTAAAAGTACGCAAAGTAGCACAAAGTCGCAAAAATATTACAGCTCGCAAGTGTAGCGAAGCAAAAGAAAAAGGAAAAGTACATGCTGAAAATCACAACCAGTACGGTAATATGTAGGATAAAGTTCCTAGAGTCATATCCTGTTATGTGACCGCCATCCGAACTGGTTAAATATAGCCCATGCTACCATCTCCCACTGGTTGCACCCAGTAACCAAAGGCTCCCTCGAGTCCATAGGAGTGAGTAAGGACCACGTACGGATCCAAGCAGTAGCTTTGAAGATAACCTGCAAGAAGGTGAAATTGTATTGTCTGTTAAAAATAAAATCATTCTGACAGTTCCATATAGCCCACAGAAGCGCACATATTCCAATCCAAATACGAGCTACAATAGAATGTTCAACACCAGCTAACCATGTTCCAAACAACGACTCAATGTCAGCTGGAGGGTTAATGTTGAAGGCTATATGAATCATTCTCCAAAGCAATTTGACGAGTGGGCATTGAAGGAATAAATGTTGTATAGTTTCATCATGATCACAAAAACAACAACGTGAACTACCTACCCATCGCCTCTTAATTAGGTTGTCCTTGGTGAGTATTACTTGCTTCTGGACAAACCACATAAAAAATTTAATACGCAAGGGAACTTTAATCCTCCAGATAAGCAACGATCTTGAGATTGGGCCAGAATTAATCAAATCCAAATAAAATGATTTCACCGTAAAAACCTCATTTTTAGCTAGTTTCCATTGCGTCGAATCTGGTTGGTCGGAGAGTTGAACATCTATCAATCTCCGAACCAAGTGCATCCAGGGTGCCCATCGCTCACCAACTAGCGCCCGTCTGAACTGAATATTCAAGGGGATCATTTAGAAAATTATGCCTACGTACTCCTCCTTACGTTGCACAATGTTATAAAGGGTTGGATATTGGATGGCTAAGGGTGCCTCTCCTAACCACGTATCCTCCCATAATCTTGTTGACATCCCATTGCCAACTGAGAATTTGACCCTATGAAAGAACAAATCATTCGTCCTCATAAGCCCTTTTCAGAATGGTGAGTCAGTTGGTCTCATGGTAACCTGAGCGAGTGTTCTGGACTGCAAATATTTATTACGCAAAATCTGTGCCCACATGCCCTTCGGCTCTGTTTCTAACCTGTAGAGCTATTTACTCATAAGGCATTTGTTTTTTATTTCTAAGTTCTCAATACCAAGACCACCCTGGTCTTTTGGTCGGCAAAGGATATCCCATCGCGCGAGTCGGTACTTCTTCTTGGCCTCATCTGACTGCCAGAAGAACCGAGATCTAAAGAAATCAAGACGCTTCCGAACCCCTTTCGGAATTTCAAAGAACGATAATAGGAACATCGACATACTAGTCAAAACCAAATTAATTAGCACTAGCCAACCTCCATAATACATAAGCTTATCCTTCCAGCAGCTCAGCTTTTTCTCAATTCGATCTTTGATACACTTCCATCCTTTATTAGATAACCTACGGTGATGAATCGGTATGCCCAAATAACTAAATGGTAAAGAACCTAATTCACACCCGAACAATTGTCTATACGTATCTTGCTCGTCTTTGGCCTTCCCAAAGCAGAACAGCTCACTCTTGTGAACGTTTATCTTTAAACCAGACAATTGTTCGAAGATACATAAAATAAGTTTCATATTACGCGCTTTAGCAATGTCATGCTCCATGAATAAGACAGTGTCATTAGCGTATTGTAAGATGGATACTCCTCCATCAACCAGATGAGGAACTAACCCCTCTACTTGGCCATGCTGCTCTACCAATAGGAGTGGCCAACATATCAACCACTATGTTAAACAACATAGGAGACATGGAATCGCCCTGTCTCAGACTCTTATGTGTTTGAAAGTAATGGCCGATATCATCATTAACCTTGATTCCGACACTACCCTTCTGGACTTGAGAACCCACCTGGTTTCGCCAAGCCTCACCGAATCCTTTCATACGCATTGCCTGCTGCAGGAAAGGCCACTTCACTTTATCGTATGCCTTCTCAAAATCCACTTTGAAGATAACCCCGTCTAGCTTCTTCGAATGGATTTCATGAAGCGTTTCATGCAAAACGACCACTCCTTCAAGTATGTGTCGCCCTGGCATGAACACTGGCTCGCTGGATTGTACCACAGAATGAGCAATTTGTGTCAATCTATTGGTACCCACCTTTGTGAAAATTTTGAAACTCACATTAAGAAGGCATATGGGCCTGAATTGTTTAATTCGAACTACTTCTTCTTTCTTTGGTAACAACATAATCAGACTGAAGTTAAGATGAAACAGCTCAAGATGCCCGTTAAAGAAATCATGAAACATAGGCATAAGATCATCCTTAATAATATGCCAACATTTCTTATAGAATTCAGCAGGAAACCCATCTGGTCCTGGAGCTTTATTCAATTTCATTTGCGAAATTGCTTCCAAAACCTCCTGCTCAGTAAAAGGAGCAGAGAGAGTATCATTCTCCTCTACCTGGAGCTCAGGGATATCTCCAACAACAAATTCATCTAGGGTCACTGTGCTTGCTTCAGGATGCCCAAAAAGTTGTTTATAGTAGTTAGAGATATAAGCTTTCAGATTCTCATGCCCCACTATTGTTCCCTCGTCCTGTTCAAACTGTATGATTTTTTTTCTTCCTATGTTTACCATTTGTAATCATATGGAAGAATTGTGTATTGTCATCCCCTTGGACAACCTTAAGCACTTTAGCACGCAATGCCCACTTGAGCTCCTCTTCTCTTAGAAGAGCCCGTAAGCCTTGCTCAGCGTCGAACTTGGAGTTTTGCTCATTCACCGTAAGGAGGTTACTTTCAGCTTTTAAATCTAGCGCTTCAATTAATTGAGTGAGTCGTTCTTTTTCTTGTTTGTAAATACCACTTTCGTTTCTGGCCCAACCTCTCAAAAATTGCCTCAAATGTCTGCTCTTATTTTACCTTCTATCAATACTAGTTCTTCCACTAATAGGTTTTGCCCATTCGCGTGCAATGATTTATAGAAGGTTTTCTTTCTCGGACCATCCTAGTTCGAAAGAGAAAGCATTCTTGTTCACAACATGTGTAGCCTCGCCCGAGTCTACAAGAAGCGGTGTGTGGTCTGAGATCGCTCTCTGCATCGCATGAACCGACACCAAAGGGTATTTTTGTTCCCAATCTACACTAGTGAGTACCCTATCCAACTTCTCATAAGTCGGAATGGGCAACGTATTGGCCCATGTAAATTGTCTACCAGTGAGCTCAGTTTCTCTTAAGTTAAGACTCTCGATAATCATGTTAAACATCATAGACCACCCTCCATCAAAATTATCTTATTCTTTTCATCTATCCTTCGAATGATATTAAAGTAGCCACCGACTAGGAGTGGCAAAGTTTCATCTCCACAAATCCGCACTAAGTCGGGAAGAAAATACGGTTTAAGTTCGGGTTGTGTTGCCCCATATACAGCCACCAGAGACCACCAAAAACCATCCAACTTTGATCTCACCCGAAACTTGACCTTATAATCTCCCCGAACCACGTTAAGCACCTCAAGTGTTTCACACTGTACCCCTAGTAAAATCCCACCGGACCTTCCTCTAGGAGGTAAGACATGACAATCAAAATCAATTCCTCCGGACAGAGTTCCAAGGAACTGTGAGGCAAAATTATCTCGTTGTGTTTCCAAAAGCACAATAAAATCTAAACGCTGCTCTATCCTTGTCTCAGCCAAGAATCTATGTTTAGCCAAGTCAGCTAGACCTCTGCTATTCCAAAAGATTCCTTTCATAAGTCATCATGGAATTGTTTCTTCAGCTTAACCCTAGCACTTCTACGGACCGCCAAAGTAGGATAAATTTTACGTTTCCAAGATCGCTTGGGCTTCTCCCCATCACCCTTCATGACCGTAGGGTTAGCGAGACACGAGGCAGTGCCCTCCATCCTTAGAGGTTCTATAGTGTCCATAGTCTCCAAACCCTCCTCATCTTCGGCCTCCTCACTAGGCAAGAGATTGTTGCAAATATTTTCAAGGGCTATAATTCCAAGGTTGTTCACATCATCATTACTCATAGGTTTGACTGATGTGAGGTTTCTAATTTTTTCTGAAGCCCGCTCTGCTTCTAAATCTAAAAGGTCATTAACCGATTTCGCTACCTCCTTTTCATTTGAACCCAAGGTTATTCCTAGATCATTTGCCTTATCAATAATTTCATGCTCGGTGAAATGCAAAATTGAACATCTCGTATCAAAAGACATACCTGTATTTTCCTTGACATCTCGGAGCATGGCCGCCCTCTTGGCGCGCGCTAGCTACAGGTCATCAGCATCTGGCTGTCCCTGGATCTGGTGACTGACACACCTCCCAGCCGCGACCGAATCCGAGATCCCACCGAAGGCAACAAGCTCCTTCATAGTCCTCTCCTGAGGCGTGTGCTCCCCACTCCGACCCCTACCCTAGCTACCGGTGAAGAAGGGCAAGGCTCGGTCGAGCGGGTAACACCAGCCGAAGAGGTGGTAGAAAGAGACCATGGAGCCACCTGCTCAACAGTCTCATTCCCCACCAAACCACCTGCGCGGCGTGGAGACGGCGTCAGAGAAGAGGACCGAGCCACCTGCCCGCGCTCCTGACCCTGCTGGTCGGGCCGTCCCTGCGGTGAGATAAAACGGGCCGCCAGCCCGCGCCTCTCCTCCGAACGGCAGGGGGGCATCGCGGCCGGGCTGGGGTTGCGGGCCTCCTCCCCCACCCACCCACCCACAAGTGGTAGACCGCTGCTCAAGGAATCATGTGACCCGGGATCCACCCTCTGTGACAAAACCTCAGGTGAACCAACAGCAGCAGACATCACTGGCGGTAAGTCGAGCTCCTCTGGATCATCAGCCTCAACTCTGTTACTCCATAACCTGCTAGGCACAGACCGCGCTCCAAAAGATCCAAATCGAAGTGTGTTCATCGGTGTCATGGAAGGTGTCACCTTATCGGCTGCAGAATCCTCCTTATTCTGCGACTCCGGCTCCTTGGCCGGCTCTCGTGGTGTGCTCGCCGGCCCCTTGTCCTAATTTCCTGGGGCACCATCACCCTCAGTCGTATCCATGTCCTGAATCTCATCGCCCTCCTGGGGTATCGGTGTATCCTCAATCTCGAGCTCTAGCACGTATGTGACCTCGGCATGTGTCCACCTGACCATGTCCAGTACGAACTCCAAGAAGACCACACTGACAAGTAACCTCGCTACTCCATGTGCGCGAGTAAAAGGCATATCAACCTGCTTCATCTTACCAATGAGGGACCCCAAACTCCAAGCGACCAGGAAATGATTAATATATTTGCGAGGTGCACCAAAAAAACGAACCCAGACCTTCTCTAACGGTGTGCCCTCGGGCTCCTTCTCTTTCCATTCATCAAAGGTAATAGTAATATTGGTACTTTGTACCCTGCACATACCCCACTTAAGAATATGCATCTGATCCTCCTTAGTAGGGAAATCAACCTTGTAAGTCTGGTTCTCCAACTTGACAAGGTCCCACTGGTGATTACCTGGTACTAAGTCCTGCAACTGTCGCACAATCTGTGCCTCTGTTAAAGTCCCATTAGTAACCTTGACAACAGCAGGAAAGGAACTCTCATGCACATGCGTCATAGGTGACATCTCCGGTGACTCAAAGAACATAAGCTCCTGACAACAAACTTCATAGATAGTGGCCACCGGCTTGGGACCAGAAAGAAGCGGACAGTCACCGGTCACATGCTGCGATCTACAACAGTAATCACATAATTCTATGGTACACTCTGCCACAAAATGTCCCGGCTCGCCACATCGGTAACATGGTAGCTTCTTCTTCTTAATAGCCCACTTGGATAATTTCTCACCATCACGATTATCTAGCACCTTATCAGAACCGCTGTCACCAACCTGAACAACTCTGGTACTAGTCACTGGAACACTGACCTCTGCCAAGGCCCGGACTGTATCTACAGCCACCTTGGGAAGAGGAGGCGGTTCCGCCTGCACTGAAGCAGCATGCTCAAGTGGCGCCATCGTGCCTGTAGCAACCGGCAGTGGAGGAGGCCGCGGTGGTGGTGGACGCCGACCCCTCTCCTCTCCTGCCCCGAAAAGTATGATGGACTCCCCGGTTATACCTGTTAGTAGGGCCAGCCACCCCTTTGACGAAATTACCGGGAGGTCCTTGAAAACCGCGTCCCGGTCCGCCGCCATTGTACCACCCATAGCCACGTCCACCACCCGTCAAAGATCCACGGTGCAAACCCTCGCTGTCGGTGTCAAAATCGGTGGATCTCGGGTAGGGGGTCCCGAACTGTGCGTCTGGGATCGATGGTAACAGGAGGCAGGGGACATGATGTTTACCCAGGTTCGGGCCCTCTTTATGGAGGTAATACCCTATGTCCTGCTTGATTGATATTGATGATATGAGTATTACAAGAGTTGATCTACCACGAGATTGGAGAGGCTAAACCCTATAAGCTAGCCTATGTTATGATTGTATGTATATATCTATCGACTAGCCTGGCCTCGGTTTATATAATGCACCAGAGGCCTAGGATAACAAGAGTCCTAGCCGAATACGCCGGCGGGGAGGAGTCCTTGTCTTGATCACCAAGTCTTGTGGAATCTTCCATGTATGCGGCAGCTGTCCGAACTGGCCCATGAGTATACAGCCATGGGGGTCCTCGGCCCAATCTAACAGATCGGGAGACGACGTGATGAGTACCCCCTATTCCAGGACACCGTCAGTAGCCCCCTGAACCGGTCTTCAAGTTAGGGACGCTCCTTGATTCTTCCGAACTGTTCTTCATCTTCGGGTGTCGGTCTTGAAAACTGGTTCAACAAATCTTCTCATCTTCGATCTTGAGGCTCGCCGAAATGCATTCGACGAGTTTACACGTCGGGTATCCGAGGATCCCCTTTAAGTTTCCGGCCTTTATCAATACCTTGTTATTTTTATGCCACACCTTGGGTTTGAAGTTGTTCCCGGGAGGCAGTGTCCTCTTGCGTCCGAGCTCTAACGCTGGACTGCATTCGAGGTATCTTTTGCAGCTGAGCACCAATGTCGGACTGCTTCCGAGCTCCAACGCCGAAATGTATCCGAGCTCCAACGACGGACTGTGTCCAAGCTCCAACGCCGGACTATATCCAAGATGTCATAGATCATCTTGGTCCAAAAAAGTTGAAGGAGTTTAGCCGAGCTTAATACTGGAAATGCCCTCTATGGAGCCAGCCACTAGCGCCCGAGCTTTATGCTGGACTACTTCCGAGGTGGTGCACCACCCCGACTGTGGGCCGATTTTTTGTCAATATTTTTTATTGGTGCAATTTATTCTCGGCCGAGATATATAGCCAGTAGCCCTCAAGGTGTGTATCGGTCTAAAACCCGAGATGCACATGAAGGATGACGTAAGACCGCTGATCCCAGTAGCCGCTGAGACTCGGGTTGATTTGCAAAATCGGCCTAAGGATCAAGTCCTAGCTCGGCAGAATACTTCGGGACACAAAAGGTGCCTTCTCAGTCCTCAAGACTCAGGTTGGGTGCGGCCGACCAACCTGAGGACCAAAATCTCCTCGGAAGCTGTATTGCACCTAAAATTTTCTGCATTGAACAGGCAATGCAGTAGCCCCCGACACACTGGTCAGGTGGCAACACCAGATCAGGGGATCGATGTACCCCTTTAATATTTTTAAATAATAAGCCCGAAGCCCAGTAGCCCCCGAGCCTTAATGCGGGCACGGGTGGCCGAATTAAGGATCGATATCCATAGTAAAATCACAAATTATGTGTAATGACTCTATGTATCATTAATGCTCGGATCCGCATTGTACAAAACTTTGTTGGCCGACCATCGGCTTCCACCTCCTCGGCTAGTAGCCGAGGAGTGTTTGTCCTACTTTATAAAGCCTTTATGAGGGCAAAGATTTACGACAAACAAGGCAATCTGACCATACGGTTTTATAAACAAAGGTACGCAGAGAGATACGTTATATTACTGCTTAACATAAGAAATGTCTTCCCAACAAAATAGTTCCGAGCAAAATATCGAGGATTTAATTTGGGAGGCCAGTTAATAGCCCCCGGTAGTGCTCGGCGACAGTCGAGGTCAAGCCGTAAACACTTCGGCCATTGTTATGAATGGCCCGTCATTTAACACAGTCATCAGATCGCTGACCAGTTTACGCTTATTGTGACAGTCAGTTTTCGGCTTTCTCCACTGAGGTGCTTAACCATGTGAGTTGGAAGCACAATCGTAGTGGTTCTCCCTTTGCACACCTAGCCGAACAAAGCGGAACGTAGGAGGCAAGCGCGGGAGCCGGGCAACCCAACTATTGACCGAAGACACAATTCGAAACCGATGCATATATAGCAATATCCGAGAATGTTTTTGCCGAATATCTAAAGGTGTCCGGCGCTGCATTGCGAGACTTGTGCTGAAAACACACAAATAGTTTAAAAGTGCAAAAAGCTTGGAAAACCAAGAAACGTCAGTAAAAACATGATGTCCGAACAAGATCAAGTGTTCGGTGTCAATCCGAAAATTAGAAGAGAAAAAAAGTGCTTCTGTCGTGCTTTAACATGACACATCCTATCTCAAGACTTCAAGCGGGTCAGCCTACGGCTTCAACCTCCTATCCAGAAGGCGGAGTACTTCTCATTAGGCCAGTTTAGCAAACTAAACCCTAGCGGCTTTGAGAGAGAAATTAGGCTCCCCGGCTAGTTACCACACGCTCGTGTCGAAAAAAGGAGTGATAAATAATAATAGTAATAAAAACTTTGCAACGACTAAGAAGAAGAACACTTATTATAAAACGGCTCATACACTACAAGAATTATGTTAATGCATGACGGATTGGATCCGTCATCGACCTGTGCAAAACTGTCATGAAAGGGTATGTGTGACGGATTTAAAATCCGTCATGTATATCACGTCATAATTTGACCGCTGCACGCTCCTTGACGGATCATCCAAAACCGTCATGGACCATGACGGTTCTTGACCGTCATGGGTGGCACTTAACTAACCATGCTCACAACGGCATTAACTTGCGTGCCACATCAACATCTGACATGGATCCGATGTGGCGGCCCATGTCATAATCGGCCCAACAAGAATCTAGCTCGCTAAATTTTAGCTCCATGCAAGACTAACACACATGTCGTAATCAGCCCAATTGGAATTTTGGCCCATTAAATTTTAGAACTGGTCCAGTGGTTTTCAATCTCAATGATAGCCCATCTTATTTCTCTTGTTCTGTAGAAATTCTAATCCAGAGACACTATAATTTGTTCAGAAAATGTATGCTCATGCCATTACATAAAAGGAAATATATATATAAACATAACAGAAAATAGTTACACAAAAAACTTGAAATTATGGATATTTCCGAACAACACATCGTTCAAATACTAGAAAAACAAATTACATAAAAAATATTAGAAAAACAAAAGAAACTAAAAACTACAAACACCATTCGTTAATTCTGCAGCCAGCGCCATGATACAAAAAGGGAAAACTCTGCAGCCACCGCTGCTCAGCTCAGCGCTCGCCGGACGACCATCGGGGGTCATTCTCATGCTTTTCTGGACGCAGATCCGGCCATCCCCGCTGGCGTCATCGGAGAGAGAACCTTATCCGCCAATATCTTGCCTCGATTAATGCTCGACATTGCCTGTGCATCGACAAAACTTAAGACAACCTCAAAAAATCCAAAGCAGAGAGGAAAGGGGACCTAGTGGGGTGAGCGGCTCAAATCCCGTCGCGGTCAACGGACAAGCCGATGGTGAGGACAGTGTAGGCGACGAATGCGGGCCCCGAAGAGGTAGCGCCCCAGCACAGCGCAGCCCCTGGCGACATGGCCCGGTAGCGGATCTGTGCAGCCCCCGTGGTTCAGCACTCCAACGACAGGGTAGCCCGCTCCCTGTAGCGACATGGCGACGACATGCGTCAACGAGACCTTAGGGGCTGGATCTGTCCGGTGGGGAGAGAAAGGGGCAGGGAAGGCTAGAGGTGAGGAAAGGGGATGCTGGTGGTTGCAGTAAGGGTGTAGGAAGGTAGGACGGCTGTGGCCGCGCGTGATCCGCCCACGGTTGCCGTGGACTCACGGATCTCGGCATGATCTGGCCGGAGAAGAGGAGACTGCGGCGGCGCGGTGGGAGTGTAGGGGGCGCTGCCGGTTGATGGGTAGGTGGGGACGGCGGGGAGGCGTCGGAACAGGAGGATGGGAGGAGATGGGTATGGCAGGCTGGCGGCATGAGAGGAAGGATGTGGGGTGGTGCAGCTGGGGGACGCGCTGGTGCAGCAGCGGAGATTTGGATCAGGGGAATCGGAGAGGATTTCGCTGTAGAAGAAAAGGCAGCGGATCGTGGGTGGGTTGAAGAACATACGAGAAAGAGGGGAAGGCTTGCTTGCCGTCAGATCTCACAGCAGCGGACGGTTTAGATCTGCGATCCATGGGATGGTTTGCTCAACCAATCACAGCGCGAGTTGTTCCTCACATTAGATCGCCACGTCGGTAGGAGCAGTCCGCTTCCTTGAAAAAAAGAACAGCAGCAAGGCGTGACGGTTTGGGCATCGTTTAACAAGCCCTCCAACTATAACTCGTTCCATGAGTTTATCCTCGTCCACCATGACAGTATAGACAAGAGGTTAAACATATATTTTGCTGACTTCCATATAGGTGAAACTAAAAATTATAATCATATTTTATTGAGTAAACACGAATTGATTTTTGGAGTCACATATTCTATATATAGTTGTTGTGCACGATTGCAAAGTTTTGTGTCTGTAGTCTGTCACACCATGATTTATTGGCCAATTGGAATTGGAGTATTCAAGTAGGTCCGATTTGCACGGTCCGATCCAAGGCGCACATTTTTTTTTACTAAAATGTCCACTGTACGTGTATTACCAAAGGTAAACGTCCAAATGCTCCTTTAGTTAGTCCTGGTTGAATTTCCTTTTACTAATATTTATAATATATTGTCTCTAGCGGAAAAACTAAGGCCATATGGGCTTCAAAGAGTTCTGGGTACATTCGCATCTTGGTGATCGATGACGATTTCCGTGACGGATTAAAGAAAGTTGTCATCGACTGTGACGGATTTTTAGAACGTCACCTGAAATCCATCATGGATTAACAGGTTTCTTGTAGTGATATAAATTTAAGAGCCCCCAAGTGACTTGGGTAAAAGAATTTTATGTATAATGATTGTATTTACCGAAGTACTAATATCATATCTTTGTTCACCCGAACTTTAAACGCGTCTTAACCGACCGTCGGCTTCTCCCTCTTCGGCCAAGGGCCGAAAAGTGTCATGTACTCTGCCTATCGAGAGTATCGACAGTGTTTCCGATGACCAGGCAATCAGGCCATAGGGCTATAACAGACAAAGCGCGCTCAGGGGACTTATGCTATATTACTAACAAAGTGTAAGAAGCATCTTCGAAGAAAATAGTACCCCCACCAATACCTTTCTTTGGTGCTCATTATTACTATGAGACCTGTGCAATAGATTTTTTGTACTCATGAGTTCCGTTGTGTGCCGACCATGATTGAAAACAAAAAGAGCGCTAGCTTTCGGCTTCACCCAGTCTGAGGTCAGAGCTCGGACGACCCGGTCGTGACAATCGCAAAGGTGCTCCCTTTACTCCCTAGCCGAACAATCGGGAACGTACTGGTAATCATAGGAGCCAGGAAACCCAGCTTGCAAATCTCTTAGGTCAATATGGTGCATATTGTGGCGTAATAGACAAACAAGGAACGAAGCCGTACAAGTATAATCATATGCAAGAGGAGAAGCTCCATCAAGGGAGCCCCCAAATAAACAGGGTATTGGAATTTGTGTGTCACAAACAAAGTTTTGACAAGGAGATTCTCTATATGCAACTTTTTTTCAAAAAGGTATAATGCTTGGTCGAACCGAACACAGGTTAAATATTTAAGACTTTGAGCATGAAGGCAACTTAGTTGGTTAATGTGTTCGGTATTGATGATGTGGCCTGAGCTTGATGCGGGACAAGGTTCCATCCCCCAAGCTGGTCCCAAGGTGGCGGAGCAAAGAGCTTGGCACTCCGAAGTGGTGACATAGCATGGTCAATGCGGGCCGGCAGAGTGATGCCGAAGTCCCTGGCATGGGGTAATGAAGTGTTGACGAAGCCCCCCGTCCAGCCGAGGTGATGTGGTATGTCACTACGCCGAGTTGACGATGCTGCCCAACCCGGATCATTTTCCTGTGCACAAAAAATAGTGCAAACCGGAGATAGTAGTAATAATAATAATTTAAAAAAACGTTGCATAATAAATAATTTATGCAAAGTGAGTAATAAAAGAAATATGGCCTGGCGCCGAAGTCAATGTCGATGCAGGGCGTTGGCATGATGCGGTAAAGGAGTGGCAAAGCCTGAATTCATAGGTTGGTCCGAGTTCTGGATGCGGCGTTTGCCAGACCATGTACGGAAACTGACCGAACCACCATGTGACCATTGTTAATGCGGCCACCAATTGATAGACCTGTGTACATATGATGGACAAACCAGAGTAATAATTCCTTGGGAAAAATGAACCCAAACAAGCAAAAAATACTAGGATTAATAGCACCTGGTTTATTTGTTGTAGCAATCCGAAGAAAGGTGATTCCCAAAATTGGGACTCGATACGCACACCCATTGCCTGATGGGTGATAAAGCGATGGCATGGCGATGCTGGCAAAGGTTGGCTCGCCGAGGTAAAGCCCTCGGTCCAGCTAACGTGACGGAGCTGGTCGGCTAGTGACGCCGAAGTCTCCAGAGTGGGTTGATGAAGAGATGGCAAAGCCCCCGGTCCAGCCGAAATGTCGAAGCCTCGATGTCAGCCGATGAGTCGAAGTAGGTCGACGTGATGGACACCGGCTTGAAGAAGCAACAGTGCGGCCCTGCTGATGCAGGTCGTGACATGGTCAATGCCGGTTTGATGAAGTGACCGTGCGGCGATGCCGGTATGCCCGCTCCGTGTAATCCATGGGGCGGCGATGTTGGTGATGATTTATACTTCGCGATGCCGGACTCTTGTTCGGTTTGCCGAGATGATGATCCGAAGAAGTTGAGCTCGGCTCAACAAAGCGACGACGTGTCTAGCGCAGGTCGGCAGCCTTGGAGCAATATTGCCGGACTGGTTTAACACCAGCATGATGATGAAGATGACCTCAGGGAAGACTTAAAAATTTACGGGCACGTGTTTAAAAACAACGCATAATACCTTAGAAAAGAATTCCTCTAAAAAGGTTGTCCAATATCACGTTCATAAAGAAACATGAATTCGGGTCGGATTCGTATTCGCGCAGAAAACGGATCCGAAAATTGGTCCACTCATCGGAAGGTTCCAGGAGTTTGAACCGTCAGATCGAGCTGAAATTTGGAGGGGTGGTAGATATGGGAATTCTTCAGTATATGAACGGTTGGATCTTCCAAAGGACCTCCGAGCTGGGCTCTGGAGACCACGGCCTAAACTCATCCAGATTCCCGTCTAGATTTGACAGGGCTCCGGTATATCGTAGATTGTCGGAGATTCCTCCATCGGAACTCGACGAAATTTCGCATGGCTGTTGTAGACGTAATTCCGCACTATTCCACTAGAGCAATCGTCAAACCGATGTTCGAGGAGGTGGTGACGGCGAATAAAAATTCGCTGTCCATAAAAATAGCACGGCCGTCCGAGGGCAATGTTGACATTGAGCCCTCGAGCTCCATGGATGACTCCTCTATGATCATGATAGAGATCAGAGTTGATGTTGAAGCAGGCCCCGTCCGAACATGATGATCGGAGATGGAGCACGGTCCTCGGTCGAGCCAAGGTGACCAGTCGAGCCGGCGACGAAGATGCCGGCGTCGCAGTTTACCTGCAGGCGAGCCATTGATCCTTATGCCGATCACACAGTGGAACTCTTAATGAAAGCACCAATGTCGGTGTCAAAACTGACGGATCTCGGGTAGGGGGTCCCGAACTGTGCGTCTAAGGCGGATGGTAACAGGAGGCGGGGGACACTATGTTTACCTAGGTTCAGGCCCTCTTGATGGAGGTAATACCCTACTTCCTGCTTGATTGATCTTGATGATATGAGTATTACAAGAGTTGATCTACCACGAGATCGTAGAGTCTAAACCCTAGAAGCTAGCCTATGATTATGATTGTTCTTGTCCTATGGACTAAACCCTCCGGTTTATATAGACACCGGAGGGGGCTAGGGTTACATAGAGTCGGTTACAAGGGAGGAGATCTACATATCCGAATTGCCAAGCTTGCCTCTTGATGCCCTACGTCCTGCTTGATTGATATTGATGATATGAGTATTACAAGAGTTGATCTACCATGAGATTGTAGAGGCTAAACCCTAGAAGCTAGCCTATGGTTATGATTGTTTGTATATATCTATCGACTAGCTTGGCCTCAGTTTATATAATGCACCAGAGGCCTAGGATAACAAGAGTCCTAGCCGAATACGCCGGTGGGGAGGAGTCCTTGTCTTGATCATCAAGTCTTGTGGAATCTTTCATGTATGCAGCAGCTGTCCGAACTGGCCCATGAGTATACGGCCATGGGGGTCCTCGGCCCAATCTAACAGATCGGGAGACGACGTGATGAGTACCCCCTAGTCCAAGACACCGTCACTCACCGTATGCATTGTATCCATCATCACCCCACTAACCATATCGGTTATACTTGTAGCCATCATCACCATATCCCCGAGCATCGTCGGCATAGCCATCCCGTTCCTGACCTCTGCCCCGTCCGGCGACCTGCGCACAGCCTCGTCCGTTGTCTTGGGCATCGCCCCGCCCGGCGGCATGGGTGCCACCATGCTCGGCAGTTGGGGCACCACCCCGCCCGACAGCAAGAGCACCGCCCCACCCCGCCCGGTTCCGTGCCCATCGGTCGGCGACTCCTGCTATGCAGCAGCGGCCCGGCGAGGCGCAGGTGCAGCGGCAACTGTCGGTGTCAAAACTGACAGATCTCGGGTAGGGGGTCCCGAACTGTGCGTCTAAGGCGGATGGTAACAGGAGGCGGGGGACACTATGTTTACCTAGGTTCGGGCCCTCTTGATGGAGGTAATACCCTACTTCCTGCTTGATTGATCTTGATGATATGAGTATTACAAGAGTTGATCTACCACGAGATCGTAGAGGCTAAACCCTAGAAGCTAGCCTATGATTATGATTGTTCTTGTCCTATGGACTAAACCCTCCGGTTTATATAGACACCGGAGGGGGCTAGGGTTACATAGAGTCGGTTACAAGGGAGGAGATCTACATATCCGAATTGCCAAGCTTGCCTTTCACGCAAACGAGAGTCCCACCCGGACACGGGACGAAGTCTTCAATCTTGTATCTTCATAGTCCAACAGTCATGCCGAAGGATATAGTCCGACTGTCCGAGGACCCCCTAATCCAGGACTCCCTCAGTAGCCCCTGAACCAGGCTTCAATGACGATGAGTTCGGCGCGCAGATTGTATTCGGCATTGCAAGGCGGGTTCCTTCTCCGAATACTTCATATAAGATTTTGAACACAAGGACTGTGTCCGGCTCTGCAAAACAAATTCCACATACCACCGTAGAGAGTATATTATTCCGCAAATCTAATCTGCTGAAAAGTTTTTATAACGTGACATCACGCTATGGCCCGATCATTATTCGAAACATTTTCCCCAACCAGCTACTGCACATATTGCGAGGCGGTTATCTTGGCACGTCTTGTCGAAGCAGAGATCGTGTTCCCCTTATCACGGGAGTCTCGTCAATACGGGCGTGGGTAACCCAATCATGCTTGTTAATATGACTCCTCGATTTTAGGCAAGTTCCAAGCGGGCACGCGGAGGATGCTTGATATTCGCCCTCTTTATAAAGGGGCCAAAGCCTGTCCTTTTCTTCTCGCTCTCAATCCTTCCCTTCCCCCACCCCGAGTTCCAGCACCCAAGGCTCAGGCTAAGCGCTTTGGACCTTCAACCATGTCCAAATCCAACCTTCAAGGCTGGTGGATGGCTTCCTCTGTCACAGAGGAGGACAGCAATAAGCTAAGGGAAGCCAGGTATCTGACCGCCTAAATCTCGCACAAGCTGCCTGCTCAATGGCAGGTCATCCCCACTCCCGAACCCAACGAGAGTATCGTATTTGTTTCCCACTTCCTCCGAGGGCCAGGCTTTAGTCTTGATCCCTTTGTCAGAGGGCTTATGTTCTATTATGGGCTCGATTTCCACGATCTAGCCCTGGATTCCATCCTTCACATCTCGTCGTTTATCGTCGTGTGTGAGGCCTTCCTCCGCATCACCCCACACTTCGGCTTATGGCTCAGGACCTTCAATGTGATTCCGAAGATGATCGATGGGTGACACGTAGAATGCGGAGGTGCCATAATAAGCAGAGGCGCCAATGCTCCATGGCCAAAGGGTTCCTTCCTGGAGGTGTCCAACTTATGGCAGCGGGAGTGGTTTTACATCACAACTCCTCGAAGTACTAAGTGGGTAGCTGCCCCCGCCTTCCGTTCGGGCCCCCGCCACAACTGGCGTCATGGGTCAACAAGGGGCTGCACTGGGGGCCGGTTAATGACGTGCTGACATTGCAAAGTCGCATTCGAGATCTCCTCAAGAGGGATGTCAGTCTCGTCAAGGTGATGCAAGTTATGCTAGTTCGCCGGGTCCTGCCATGCCAACGTCGATCTCTCTGTATGTGGGAATTCAACCCGGAAGGACCGCGAACTATTCAGCAATTCTTTGGCATGACGCTCGAAGGGATGTATGGATTGTTCTTCGGATCACGAATAAAGTGTCCGGACACCACCGAGGATGTGGGTCTAAACTGCAATCGTACAGATACCCATGTAAGTAATTCTGCGACCGAACACGTCATCTTTTCATTTGTCATAACATCATTCTGAAGAAATTGCTCTTGGCCGGGACTAGATAAGAAAGGCGAAGATGATCAGGTGTTCGGCCCCCCTTCCCAAAGGCTCACCGGATCCTGTACTAGCCAGGATGCTTGAGCACGCACTTTATCAAGTGCCATCAGGGGAAGATCAGGGGAGGGATAAAGAAGCCGAAAGCGGGCCTCACGCATTACTCATCCCAACCGGGGGAATTAGTATCTCCGCGAAGGAGGATAACCGGGGAGAAGAATCTAAAGTTCCCTCTCCCCAAGGAAAGAAGAGGGCCGCCTCTGAGGACTTGGAATTGAGGGTTTCCAAATGAGGGAAGAATCTTTCGACATGGGGCCCTGCCCCGGAGGGCATCCTTGCCGCACACTGCCCACAAGGGGATCAGCCCTCCACCGAGCTGTAAGTGAACCAGAGTACTTTTGATAAATATATCCTGCCTTATCTCCAAGGACAATAACCGAGACATATGTCTTGCAGTCCGGATCGTAGCCCTTCTCGACAGAGTTCGTCTTCGGGGGATTTTCTTCCGGAGATGATGGAGAGCGAAACGCTTCCCCCTGTCTCCCAGTCTCCTGGGGTGGACGACCCTGAGGTGTCATCACGGAGGATTTCTCCTGATCCTCCAGGGCCAGAAGGTAACCCTTCAGCAAACTGAAGTCTGGAGCACTACAGGAATCCAGTATTTTGTCGTCTTCCACGGTGGACGGCAAAGGCATGGACGGCGGACGGCAAAGAGCTTTGCTGTCAGCGGCGGACGGCAAACAGTGATGGCAAAGACAGGGTCGGCAAACAGGTACTTTGCCGTCTGCTTTTTATGGCGGACGGCAAAGAGCCCTTTGCCTACAGCGGCGGACGGCAAAGAGGAGGGATGGCAAAAAAAACTAGGCGTCCACCAGCGTTAGTCCGTTAGGCGGCTAACGGCAGCCTTTGCCGTCCGCCAGCGGACGACAAATTTGAGCGCCTCTTTGTCGTCCGCCAGTTAACGTCACCAATGCGTCAGCGCCCGCTGTGTTTTGCCGTCTGCCACGGCGGACGGCAAAGGCAAAGTCTTTGCCATCAGCTTAGCTTTGTCGTCTGCCACGGTAGGCAAATTTGCCAAATCGCCCATCCCTCAGGAAGCACAGGTGGGCGCCACATGCCCCCTTTGCCGTCTGCCACCGACGGCAAAGGGGTCTTTGCCGTCTGCCGCGGACGGCAAAGAGCCTGCACTACCTCTTTTTTATTCTGTTTTTCTTATATCCAACAATTATCACAGCAAATATATCACAGCACATATATATCCAGCACATAAATATCCAGCACATATATATCCAACATAATAAATATCCCGCACATATATATCCATCCATACATACATAGTAGGTTGCACATAGTTCCATCGATCCATACATATTACAATATGCAAAGTTTCATCATAGCAATCTAGTTTCATCATAGCAAGCGAGCAGAATACAAGAAGTGCATCAAAGGAAAAAAAAACAAGCAATCCATCATAGGAAGCTGGCTTCTGTGAAGTGAATGAAACCTGCAAAATGACAAATAAGTAAGTTAGAAAAAGAAGACTAGAAGAAGAATTAGACTAGAAGAAAAAGAATAGAAGAAGAAGAAGTATATGCCATTTATTAGCTAACTTAGGTGAACTGGATCATTTATGAGCTAAATTAGTTGAAATGGATCGTTTATGAGCTAACTTAGGTGAAATGGATCGTTTATTAGCTAACCTAGGTGAAATGGATCGTTTATGAGCTATCTTAGGTGAAATGGGTCATTTATGAGCTAACCTAGGTGAAATGGGTCGTTTATGAGCTAACCTAGGTGAAATTGATCATTTTGGAGCTAACTTAGTTGAAATGGGTCGTTTATGAGCTAACTAAGGTGAAATGCCACGTTTTTGAGCTAACTAAGGTGAAATGGATCGTTTTTTAGCTAACTTAGGTGAAATGGGTCATTTTGGAGCTAACCTAGGTGAAATGGGTCATTTTGGAGCTAACCTAGGTGAAATGCGTCATTTTAAAGCTAATGTAGGTAAAATGGATCATTTAGGAGCTAATCTACGTAAAATGGGTCATTTTAGAGCTAACTTGGATAAATTGGATCACTTGTAAGCTAACTAAGGTAAAATGAGCCATTTTAGAGCTAACTTAGGTAAAATGGATCGTTTATGAGCTAACTAAGCTAATTATGCAATTTTTGACATAAGTAAGCTAAGTACATATCGTTTTAGAGCTAACTTAGGTAAAATGGATGGTTTATGAGGTCAGTAAGCTTATTAAGTCATTTTGGAGGAAAAGAAGCTAACTCTAGGTCATTATGGTAAGCATATTGGAGGAAATAAAGCTAAGTCTAGGTCTTAATGCATTTGTTAAGCAAAACACTAGAGAAACTTACCGTGATCAGGGAGGTGTAGGAGTGGGATGGCTCGCGCCGGTAGCTGGAGAAGGATCGTGCGACGCATTTCTGGAGTTAAGCTGCACCAAAGATCATTTCCAATGTCTCGTTAGCATTATGACACTCAAATGTTAAGACTAGCAAGTAATGTCCATTCAAATTAAACTCACCGTGCTCCCAGGAGCAATCACTGGCATCAGCGGTGCGGTCTGACCGGACTTCTCGCACACAGACTGCACATTTGGTTTTCACAACAGAGTCATACTAGTTAGTAATGAGACTCAAATGTTAAGACTAGCAAGTAATCTGCAGAAGAAACTTACCACAAGGAGCTCGTACATGGCCCTTGCCTGCATGTCATTCCGTGCCCTCTCCTCCTCCAACATCTTTGTCGTCCTCTCCTCCAACTCCCACTGCCTCTCCGCCGCCTCCGCCAGAAGTTTCTCTGTTCTATCTCTCTCTCTGTATAGCAGCCTGCAACACCACTCACATGACCATTTGTAATCATTGATGGAAGCGCACACAATGTAATGGAGAAAGATAGCTGAGTACGTATAACTAACCTTGAAGGCGAGTTGGACTGGCCGTTCACGAGGCCTTATCTCAGGAGCGGAGCTCGACTAGCGCGCCTTGATCTCCAGGAGAGTGCTAGGACAACGGATAAGTCCATCTCCCATGGCTATGGAGCCATGGGACCTCCCGCCACCAGATATCATCAGCAGCTCTGTATCAATGGGACCCTGGCTCGGGTTAAAGTCCTCCCATTTCCTCGCCTTCCCCTGATCTCTATATTGCACGAGCTTGTCGTGGGCGGAGATGTTGGTGAAGTTCTTTGGATCATCGAGGTCAGACGCAGAGAATGCCTTGACATTCTTGTAAGGGCCAGTGTGGGCCATGGCATACAGGTCGTACACCTCTGGCACCTTATCCGCCTTATTGTAGCGTGCCTGAAAGAGAGAAACAAAGTAAATTAGTAATTAAAGGGCTAAAGCTAGCATGATGAATGAATTGCATGAATCATGAAGCAAACCACATACCCAGTTCCGCCCGTACTGAAATAAGTTGGAGCTGCCTTGGTGCTGTGGCACACCTTCCATTTGGGCACGTTTGTCCTTGGCCTCTTTGTGGGTGGCCCGCCATTCTTTTGAGCACCACGCATTTACCAACACCTCCCAACAATCCATCCGATCTGCACACCATCTCAGAGGGGCCTAAGTTAGCAAATAGAAACTTGAGCGCTACGGCTATGAATTACTAAATGAAGGAAGTAAGTACAAGGCCTTAAGAATTACCTTCATGTACTGCTCCTTACTCAAGAACTTATCGTGGCACTCCTGCTTGAGCTTCTTGATACCACGCCCGGCGTAGTAGTCTCGAACAGCCTGCACCCGAACCTCATGCCGTAAGTTCTGAAGTAGGCACTTGCACTCCTTGTGGATAACATCTGCCGCCTCCTCCTCGTATCCCTCCTCACACCTGTAGAATGTCTGCAATTAAATGAGACAATATTGATTAGTACAATTAATAACTAGCTAGTTGAAGATTTTTAATTGTGTAAAGGAGAAATTACCCAGAACTTTCTGATCACCACGTCTGCCCTCGTCTTGCACAAGACACCATCGATAATCTCACCCGGCGGAGCCAGGGCAGCCAAGTAGTGCTCCCAACTCAATCCAACCTCTGGAAGCCGACCCTCACCAGGCAACGTGACAAACCCTGGGAAGTTTTGCCGAATCAGAACTCCAAGGACGGAGTTGGGCCGGCGGACACTTTCATGGTGGTCCCAACCCCTGCGGCATGACAAGGCCAACACATCAGTTATTTGAAGAAACGTGAATGCAGAAGGTACAAAAAGATTAAATGCACTTACCTCTCCCCATCAGAGAAAATCAACCACCTCTGCTCGTGGGTCGCCGGCACGGACGGGAGCCGTGTAGCACCACGCTGGTAGACGTTGCCCCCCTCCTCCCCCTCCTCCTCAAAATCAGTCGGCTCCCCGCCATCATCAGCATGACCACTCGGCTCCCCGCCATCATCAGCATGGCCACTCGGCTCCTCAGGCTGACCCGACCAGGTACCCCATCCAGACGTGTGCTCCTCCGGGGTCTCGTGGGGCCAACTCTCGTGGGCTAAAGGCCCGTCGACCCAAGGCTCGTGGGCCGAAGACCCGTGGACCGAAGGCTCATGGACCGGAGGCTCGTGGACCGGAGTCCGTGTAGCCTCCTCCTCAGACGAGTCCACCCTAGCAGTCACGTGCTCGGGTGAAACAGCTGGGGGCGGCGGCGAGGAAGGCGCCGTAAGAGTCACCCTACCTCCTCTCCCGCGACCACGTGCTCCACCTCCTCTCTTCTTCTTACCTCGTCCCCTGCTGGGCACCGCGGTCGACGAAGAAGGGCCCGACGGTGTCGCCATACTATCCAGCAATGCTCGGCGGAGAGGTGCGTGTGGAATGGAAGACCTCGCACCATGCGCCGACGAAGAAGGGGCCTCGGCGCGCTCCCGACCAGCGCCCACCATCTTTCAACACCTGCCATGACAAAGAATAAACGAAATTAGTACAACATAAAAAAAAGTACCGACATGAATAATAATATGTATATCACTTAAGTGTATCATCATCAAGTACAACATAAAAAAATTGAATACCTGACACTACTAATAATCTCGATCAGTATCATCAATAAATGCATAATCATCATCATCACTATAATCAATGATGTGCTCATAGGGTTCATTGGCATCAACATGTGCAAGGCCACCTTGACGTAATCGGTCAAGCATTGACAGGTCATCCGCAGCAGTAACCTCTTCTTGTTCCGGCTCTTCTTGTTCCTCCTCTGGGGTGATGTCGGATTCATTATCGCTGTCTACTTCAATGTTTTGGGGTGAAGTATAGCGGTTCTTGAAACACTTTTTGTAAAGACGTGTCTCTTGGAAGAATTCTCCTTCATATGTGTCTGGGTTAATGTGAGGTTCATAATCCTCTTCCTTTGGGGGAGAAAGTCTAGCACGTGGCGGCACTTCATAAACGACATCCCAACCTTTCAGATTTGGATTAGTTTGGCAGGCCCACGGTAGATAGAATACTTGGGTCGCCTGTTGAGCCGTAAAATAGACATCAGGAACATCTAAATGGGTGCTTTGGTTGATTTCAACTAGCCCTATATGTCCATGAGTCCTTCTAGTCTCCTTCGGCTGAAACCAATAACATTTGAAGACTATGACATTCGGTGGGTTTTCACCATAGAACAGAAGTTCATAAATTGCTTCAACTCTCCCATAATACTCGGTACCTCCTTCGCCGATAGCAGATACACAACAATTTGTAGACTTTCGGTCAGCCATAGATAGCTCTTTGCCATAGGTACGAAAGCGATACATGTTGATGTCGTACTTGTCAAATGAACGGACCTTATAGTCAAAACCATAAGCGACTTGACTCAATTCGGCGTCCATAGACTCTGAATTAGCCTACAAGTTTAATATGAAAGGATTGTTGCATTACGCACAAATTAGCAAATGAAATGAAATTGTCTAATAAAAATTACCGTTTGTTTGAACCAAGAGATGAAATCGGGATAGCCGCCTCCTTGCTTTGCGAGAAGCTCATACTCTTCGACGGAATCCTTTTGGATCTCCGCTCCATACAAGAATATGGCGACGTATCGACTGTATGACATATCCAGGAATAAGAGCAGTTCAAAGGAAATAGAAGTTGCGAAACAATGTACCGAGAACTTACTCGATGTACGGCCGCACTTCTATCAGGTTGTTGAAGATATACAACGAAATGGTCCGCCATTCTTCGTTATCCAAAGATACTGGATGTGAAACACTAGCTGGTGCGAGATTCCCTTTGAATAGGCTGAGGTTGGATCCACCCTTTTTAGGGTCGTCAGCATTGTACCGAGGCTTCAAATTATGCAAATGACGATTTTTGGCTTCGTAGTGTGATGTTATGAAGTTTGCCGCCTCCTCTGTGATGAATGCCTCAGCCATCGATGCTTCAATTCTACGTTTATTTTTACATTTTTCTCGAAGCGTCTTCTGCATCCTCTCAGTTGGGTAGCACCAACGATTTTGCACGGGCCCCCCAATCTTGCCTCGGTCGGGAGATGCAAAATCAAATGCTGCATTGGATTAAAGAAGCCCGGTGGAAAGATCTTCTCTAACTTGCAGATCAACTCCGACGCCAACTCTTCCATTTCTTCTAGCACACCAGGCGATAGTTCTTTCGCACAAAGAACACAGAAGAAATAGCTGTGTTCTGCCAGTACTAGCCATTCATCCTCAGGGATGAAGCCACGCAACATCACCGGCATTACCCGCTCAATCCATATGTGCCAATCATGACTCTTGAGACCAAATATCTTCAGTTTATCAAGATTCACTCCCCTCTTTAGATTCGCTGCATACCCATCGGGGAACATCAACTGATGTTGCACCCACAAGATAATTTCCCTCATAGCTGGCCTTCCAAGATTGAACCATGCCTTTGGCTTCGTCCAGTTCTGCTTTCCTTTCGGTTCTTTCATGTTTTGTAATGGCCTATCACATAGTGCCTCCAGATCGACTCTAGCCTTAGTATTATCCTTTGACTTCCCATCTATGCCAAACAATGTACCAAAAAGTGCCTCGGCGATATTCTTCTCAGTGTGCATCACGTCGATGTTGTGTGGGCAAAGGAGGTCTTTGAAGTAAGGCAGATCCCATAAGCATGTTTTGTGAGTCTACGCGTGCTTAGTATTATACCCCTTGAAGTACCCTGGATGTTGTGGATCTGGCTCGACAGCGTTTAACTGATCCAGGGTCTGTTGGCCTGTCAATGCAGGTGGTGTAGAGTTTTTGACAACTCTACCTCTGATGAAGTTCTTCTTGTCTTTCCTGAACTTATGGCGAGGATCCAGGAACTATCTATGCATGTCGAAGCAAGAAAACTTGCGACCGGCCTGAAGCCAACGAAACTCAAGAGCTCCCTTGCATGTGGGGCACGGGAACCTTCCATGCACACACCAGCCAACGAATAGCGCATACGCCGGCAAGTCATGCGTCAAGTACATGTACCAGACACGCATTATGAAGTTCCGTTTGCTATAGGCGTCGTATGTCTTGAACCCATTATCCCAGGCTTCTTGCAATTCGTCCTTAAGCGGCTGCATGTACACATTCATAT
This sequence comes from Triticum urartu, assembly GCF_003073215.2. Taxonomy (NCBI): domain Eukaryota; kingdom Viridiplantae; phylum Streptophyta; class Magnoliopsida; order Poales; family Poaceae; genus Triticum; species Triticum urartu. The sequence goes on from NC_053024.1 coordinate 687,470,558, forward strand.
TTTTCCCCGGATAGTTGGGCCCTGGAATTATCAACGTCAAGAAAATGTTCTTTCTTTGCATAATCTGTCCGGGGGGAGATTGAGTGGAAAGACAAATACGGGCCAACAACTGTATTGGGCTGCCGTCATACCAAACACACTAAACCCATCCGTGTTGATGCCGACTCGAGGATGCCTCGGATCTGCCGCTTTGTCAGCATGTAATTCATCAAACTTTTTCCACGCAACACCATCCGATGTGTGTACCATCATCAGATTCCCATCTGCATCTAGTTCGGTTCTTTTGCCTGTTTTGTGCCATGTCATCTGTCTGGCCGTCTCTTCGACCATGAAAAGACGTCGAAGTCTTGGTACGATTGGAATATATCGAAGAACACTAACGGGGATTTTGGTCTGTGTCTTCTCACCCATACCGTTGTCTACCACAATATACCTGGAAGACTTGCAAATGGGACAATAGTTCAAGTCCGCATAGTCAAGCCTAAATAAGGCACATCATTTCTCACAGGCATGTATCTTCTCATAGGGCATCTTCAGTGCACGGAGGATTTTGTCCGACTGGTACAGGTTTGCAGGCATTACATGGCCTTTGGGTAGAAAGCGTCCAAATACTGTCATAATTGCGTCATAGCATTCTCTGCCCAAGTTGAACTAAGCCTTCAGAGCCATTACTTGTGAGATGGCATCCAACTGATAAAGCTCAGTGTGCTCGTGGAGCGAACATTTTGAAGACTCCAACATTTCATTGAAGGCCTTTGCAGATTCCTCCATCTCCTTGTCCGAACCCCGAGCATCATCATAGTCTTGCACCATGTTTTCCATCCCGGTACCATGCTCGTCGGTGCGACGATGATCCACCTCAGCTCGGTCACGTTGGGCAGACTCACCATGAAATGTCCACACCGTATAATCGGGCGTAAAACCACTCTTCTACAGGTGTTTGCCCATTTCAGCCTCTGTCCTCTTTTCCCAATTGCCGCACCGGAAACAGGGGCACCAGGTTTTCTTCTGGCCATTTGCAAATGCGGCTTGCACAAACCCCTTGGTTTTTGTGAACCATTCAGCGCTCCATTTGTTCTGACCAGTCTGACCGGTATACATCCACGCACGATCACTCATCTTGACTTTCAGAGCTACTACACACACAACAATTATATATGTAATTCACCATGTATATATTCATCAGTTGATCTACTTTGTCAATTTTATTACGTCCATGCAACCTACACTCTAATAGGTAATGATAGGTCCTAATCCCACCCGTGTATGTGTAGATTGGGTTCATTTTCCCATGGTATGCTCCGGATCCGACGCAAAATTTCGGCAGCACCTCCCCGCTGTTCTCCTGATACACGTCTATGCAATAAACAGAGAGATGTGTACCTGGAGAACAACAGGGGAGGCACTGACGAAATTTATGCGTTGGATCCGGAGCAAAGCATATGGGAAAACAAACCCAATCTACACATACTCGGGCTGTCCATGGATAGCATTGGACAATTCGAAAGAATCAAGGTTATAAATATGCAAATGCATGCATATTTATAACTATGATGCTTTCGAACGGGAGACACATATTGGTTACGCATACTGATGATTCAAGACACATATATAGCTAGCTATCAAGTTTCATCGGAATAGATCAAATAATTAATGAGGGAGGAGGACATGTCATTTGTGCTCACCCACAAACGAAGGGGCAGAGCTCGTCAAACGCATGGCGAGGTCGTCGAACACCAAACCTCGCAGCGATGAAACAACTGCACATTTAAAACTACCCGGTCAACACAATTATTTATGATGTTTTTCATAACAAAATCGAAAAATATATGACCTAACTAATAATTCACAAATATATGACCCCGTCGGCCTCTGGAAGGCCAAAGAACACCTTTTCGGGAGGTGTCGGGGGTCGGGGTGTCGTGTCGGTGTCGGGGTGCCGTGTCGGGGTCGGGGTGCTGTTTCGGGGTCGGGGTGTCGTGTCGGTGTCGGGGTGCCGTGTCGGGGTCGGGGTGTTGTTTCAGGGTCTGGGTGTCCGTGTCGGGGTTGGGGTGTCGGGTCAGGCTCGGTGTCGGGGTGTCGGGTCAGGCTCGGGGTTGGGGTGTCGGGGTCGGGGTTGATCGGGGTCTCGGGGTCGGGGTGCCGGGTCAGGGTCGGGGTGCCGTGTCGGTGTCGGGGTCGGGGTGTCGCGTCAAGCTCGGGGTCGGGGTGTCGGGGTCGGGGTCAGGGTCGATCGGGGTGTCGGGGTCGGGGTCTCGGGGTTGGGGTGTCGTGTCGGGGTGCCTGGTCGGGCTGCCGGGTCGGGTCGGGTTTCCCCCCCCCTCTTTTTTCCTTTTCTTGTTCTTCCTCTTCTTCCTTTTCTTCCTTTTCTTCCTTTTTTTCCTTCTTCTTCTTCTTCTTCTTCTTCTTCTTCCTCCTCCTCCTCCTTTCCTTTTTCCTCTTCTTCTTCTCCTCCTCTCCTCTTTTTTCTTCTTCTTCTTCTTCCTCTTCTTCTTTTTTCTTCTCCTCCTCTTCTTCTTGTTCCTTTCCTTTTTCCTCTTCTTCTTCTCCTCCTCTCCTCTTTTTTTCTTCTTCTTCATTCCTAAAACTAAACTAAACCTAAACCTAAATCTAAATCTAAAACTAAAACTAAATCCAAACTAAACATAAACCTAAAACTAAAAAAATAGAAAAAAAGGAAAAACTAAATCTAAACCTAAACCTGATACTAAACTAAAACTAAACCTAAAACTAAAACTAAAACTAAATATAAAATAAACATAAACCTAACACTAAAAACAGAAAAAAGGAAAAAAAAAGAGGAGGAGAGCTCACCTGGGGCAGGGCCGGTGGAAGAGGTGGCCGGTGGAGGAGGGGGCGAGGCGGCCTGGGGTGGCGGCGCCGGGCGGCAGTGGCGATGGGGCCGGGCCCGGCGCGGGGGCGACGGGCCGGGGACCGGTGGGGCGCCGGGTGGTGGGGCGACGATGCCGGGCAGCAGTGGCGATGGGGCGGGGGCCAGTGGGGCGGCGGGATGGTGGGGCGACGGGGCGGCGGCGAGTGGTGGGGGCGGCGGCGCGCGTGTGAAGAGCAGGGAGAGAAACAGAGAGAGGGGCGGGGTGGGGCGCGACCGTTAACGTTAGATATGTTAAATCTTTGCCGTCCGCCCCCCTTTGTCGTCCGCTTATTTGCTCTTTGCCGTCTGCTAGCAGACGGCAAAGAGGGGGGCTGTTAAGTTTTTTTTAAGTAGCTCGTCAGTGGGGCCCCTCCCTCTTTGCCGTCTGCTAGCGGACGGCAAAGAACTGGCTGATGGCAAAGAAGGTCTTTACCATCAGCCAATTCTTTGTCGTCTGCTTTTGGGTAGCTGATGGCAAAGAGATTCTTTGTCGTCTGCTAGCAGACGGCAAAGAGCTGGCAGATGGCAAAGTAGCTGATTCCAGTAGTGGAGTATTCGGCTCCTAAGGAGAGCAGCAGAAAGAGTCTGGGATTGTCCGGTGCACAGCCGGATGTACTGATGGGTCTTCTGGAGCAAACGGCTATCTCGGAGGAGCGTCGTACTTTAATGGGTACGGTGGTTGAGAGGATCTCATCCGCCAAAAGTGCGTTGCATGAAGCATTTACGAGCCTTCTAAGAGGCTTTGAGGTACGCAAAGTAATATATAAAAAAAATTGATGGTACCGCACACGCTAGGTGTGCTCTATACAAATAGTAGCCCCTGAGACTCCGGTTGCTGTCCAGAGGCGGCAAACAGAGGATCATAGTCCCAGGTAATGATCATGCTGCTCACATGTGCAGGCGGCTGAGGGTCCGGTGGCTGTCCAGACTGGTGAGTTTGCGGAACTGAGGCGACAGCTTGATACGGCAGATGCCTACATCGTGCTTGTGAACAAGCGGCTTGACGAGGCACAGGGTATGTATTCTCCGGTGGTCAACGGATATTAAGAGGAGCATGATGCTAGTATCTATAACATGCTGTGACTGCAGGTGGAGCTGCTGCCGTGGAGACCCTTCGGGCAGAGCTTACCCGAGCCAAGGAACAAGCCAGGAGAAGTCATGCGGCCGCCCTAAAGGCGGCCGAAGAGTTAAGAGCCGAACGGGCTGCTCATCGCCAGAGCGAAGATAAAATAGCCAAGATGGTCGTTGAGCTGAAGGATGCCACCGGCCGGTATGAGCTTCTCGAAAAGGAAAGCCAAGCGAAAGCGGCGGACCTGGAGAAAGCCATGGTATCAGCCGAGGAGACCCGCTCTAAAATCAGAGCGGCGAAGGAGGAGCTTCGTCAAGCCGGAGATATCACGGCTGGGAAGCCCTTTTGTTGCGGACGAAGTTCGGAGATCCGAAGTATGCCCCTCTAGATCAATTATGGAGTGCTGCAGACACGAATTCGGACTTGGCAATGAGTGCTGCTGATGCGACTGCGTTTTTCAAAGATCAAAAAGATCACGAAGTGGAAAAGTTGTTCTGGTCGTAGTTCAGTGCTCCAACGCGTCTGCTGCTGTTAAATGAGCAAATGGCCGAGTGGGCTGAGCTCCATAGGTTGTCCGGGCTTGCCATGAGGTCTGTCGTGGATCATCTTTGGCCGGAAGGACCAAGGACGAATAGTTATTTTGGTTTAGTGCAATGATTCCGTGGTGTTGTACCGCATATCGACGCTGTAAAGAGGTCGGCGTGCATAGAGGGTGCGCGGATGGCTCTTGCCCGTGTTAAGACATACTGGGCAGAGATGGATGCCACCGCTATTGCAACCCGGGGTCCGGCCGTAGGCCAGGTCTCGTCCGAGCACTATTTTGAAGAAGTCCTAGAAGGCGCTCGTCTAATAGAGGCTCAGTGCTCGAAGAGTATCATGTTCGAGTGACATGTATCCCAATTTGTAAAAACAATGCTATTTGGCTTATAAAAGGTTGTGTTTATAGTTTTGCCTCAAAGTATTATGATGCCTCCTGTGCGGTCGCTTTATGTATGTATATAACCTGAAAGTTTGCAGTCGTCGGCTTCAGCCCCCACGCATATAATGCGGGGGTGTTCGGAAAAGCGCGTATTCACACTTAATCCAACGTCTTGGTCCATTAAGGAGGTGATAGCGCGGCGAACAAGGCAATCGGACTATATTGCTTTAACACTTTCACTTAGCCATAGGAGTTTGACAATGGGGCTACTATATAGCCCCTGGTACTTCCGCGCTTATCCGAATACGGTGCGCGTACATACATGACCGGGAAACCGGTCCTTCATTAATGCGGAGGAATCGCGAAGATTCCACTGAGTCCTCGAGTGGTTGACCGGTCTCGCGCTTTACCATGACAGTCAGTTTTCGGCTTTCTCTACTGAGGTGCTCATCCAGATGAACCAGGGCAAAATCGCAGTAGTTCGCCCGGTGCCACCTTAGCCGATAGAGCGGAACGTAAGGTAGCAAAACACGGGAGCCGGGCAAACCCAACTATTGACCAAAGACATGCTTCAGAGCTGATGCATATAAGGCCAAACTCGCGACGCCGAACACTCCCTAAGGTATTCGGTCTTTACAACGTATACTGGGCTGAGTAACGCCCTCGATAATAAGCCTTGAATTTCCAGGTACGTGCATTAGTCTGACGTGACGAAATGTCAATAACTCTAGCATCCCTCTTGGTTATGTTGAGTATCCTAAGGGTGTGAAGCAACAAGAGACAGTAAAAAAGGTTTACACAGGGTCTTAATCTAAAAAGAAATCTTTGAACGGGGCCCTGCTGCACGTCTGCGCCTGTGTCTTCGTTGTGCCATATCCTAGAAGGGTGTAGCACGATGATCATCTGTAAGAGAGAAAATCCCAGGTGAAAGTTTTCATGCAGAAAATTGGTTATTCTTCATAAACCATTAAAATTCGATCTAAATAAGGTCAAGCCGAACCTAGTCCTTTTTACATGCGGGAAGCCCCTAGCAACACCTATGGGGGTATATCCATCGACCCAGTCGTAGGTTTATCTGAGCTGTTACAGCTAGTGGTGCGCCGGACTCGTCTAGCCATGTCCGTGGTCTTGATGACTGATTGTTTATTCTGGTTGGAGATGGCGTTCAGTGTTTGGCTGCTAGAGCCGCCCCACATTCGTCCGCATGTAAGGAACATTCTATGTTTCCGCTAACTATGATGATGCCACGTGGACCGGGCATCTTAAGCTTAAGATAAGCGTAATGCGGTATTGCATTAAAACGAGCGAAGGCCGTTCTTCCGAGTAGTGCTTGATAGCCGCTTCGAAATGGAGCGATGTCGAAGGTTAACTTCTCACTTCAGAAGTTGTTGGGAGAACCGAATACAACCTCTAGTACTAGAGAGCCAGTGCAGCGGGCCTCTGGGCCTGGTATTACTCCTTTAAAGGTAGTATTGCTTTGGTTGATTCTTGTCGGGTCTATCCCCATTTTGCGGACTGTTTCCTGATATATCAGATTAAGACTACTACCGTCGTCCATAAGGACTTGGGTGAGATGGTATCCATCGATTATTGGGTCTAGTACCAAGGCAGCCGATCCTCCGTGCCGGATACTAGTCGGGTGATCCCTGTGATCAAAAGTGATCGGGTAGGCCGACCAAGGGTTGAACTTGGGGGTGACGGGCTCCATGGCGCATACATCTCGGAGTGCGTGTTTGCTCCCCCTCTTCATTATGTGAATCATGTTCACTGTTTTGACCTCTGGTGGGAATTTTTTTCTGTCCCCCAGTGTTCGGCTGGCGAGGCTCATCCTCGTCTTCGCTTGGTGTCTCCTTGTGTTCGGCGTTTAGCTTGCCGGACTGCTTGCAGACCCAGCATTCTCTGTTGGTGTGATTTGCCGGTTTGTCGGAGGTGCCATGAATCTGACATAATCTGTCTAGAATCTTGTTTAGGCTGGACGGTCCATCTCTGCTACCTTTGAATGGCTTTTTTCGTTGACCGGGTCGAGAGCCCCTGAATCCGGCGTTTACCGCCATGTTGTCTGGGTTGTCTTCATTGTTTTGACGCTTGCTTTTATTGCTTCGTGGTTTTCCATTGCCATCCCTGACTTCAGATGTGCCTGGGTCGTTGGTGCCGCTACGGGCCAGCCAGCTATCTTCGCCCACGCAAAAGCGGGTCATAAGGCTTGTTAGGGCTGCCATTGTCCTCGGTTTTTCCTGGCCGAGGTGTCTGGCGAGCCATTCGTCCCGAACACTGTGTTTGAAAGCCGCTAAGGCTTCGGCGTCCGGGCAGTCGACAATTTGATTCTTCTTAGTGAGGAATATGTTCCAAAGCTTTCGGGCTGACTCTCCGGGTTGATTAATTATATGACTTAAATCGTCTGCATCCGGAGGTCGGACATAGGTCCCTTGAAAATTAGCCCTAAAAGCATCTTCAAGCTCTTCCCAACTTCTAATTGAGTTTTCGGGGAGGCTTTTCAGCCAGTGTCGAGCTGGTCCTTTCAACTTGAGGGGCTAGTATTTGATGGCGTGGAGATCATCTCCGCGAGCCATGTGGATATGAAGGATAAAGTCCTCAATCTAGACCCCCAGGGTCTGTCGTTCCATCGTATGCCTCTATGTTCATGGGTTTGAATCCTTCTGGGAATTCGTGATCCAGAACCTCATCGGTGAAGCATAGGGGTGTTGGGGAACGTAGTAATTTCAAAAAAAATCCTATGCACACGCAAGATCATGGTGATGCATAGCAACGAGAGGGGAGAGTGTGATCTACGTACCCTTGTAGACCGACAGCGGAAGCGTTAGCACAACGCAGTTGATGTAGTCGTACGTCTTCACGGCCCAACCGATCAAGCACCGAAACTACGGCACCTCCGAGTTCTAGCACACGTTCAGCTCGATGACGATCCCCGGACTCCGATCCAGCAAAGTGTCGGGGAAGACTTCCGTCAGCATGACGGTGTGGTGACGATCTTGATGTACTACCGTCGCAGGGCTTTGCCTAAGCACCGCTACAATATTATCGAGGACTATGGTGGAAGGGGGCACTGCACACGGCTAAGAATATGATCACGTGGATCAACTTGTGTGTCAAGGGGTGCCCCCTGCCCCCGTATATAAAGGATCAAGGGGGGTGCGGCCGGCCAGGAGGAGGGCGCGCCAGGAGGAGTCCTACTCCCACCGGGAGTAGGATTCCCCCCCTTTCCTAGTTGGAATAGGATTCGGGAGAGGGGAAAGAGGAGAGAGAGAAGGAAGGGGGGGCACCGCCCCCCCTCTCCTTGTTCTATTCGGACTAGGGGGGGAGGGGCGCGCGGCCCAGCCCTGGCCACCTCTCCTCTCTTCCACTAAAGCCCACTAAGGCCCATATACCTCCCGGGGGTTCCGGTAACCTCCCGGTACTCCGGTAAAATCCCGATTTCACTCGGAACACTTCCGATATCCAAATATAGGCTTCCAATATATCAATCTTTATGTCTCGACCATTTCGAGACTCCTCGTCATGTCCGTGATCACATCCAGGACTCCGGATAAACTTCGGTACATCAAAATGCATAAACTCATAATATAACTGTCGTCGAAACCTTAAGTGTGCGTACCCTATGGGTTCGAGAACAATGTAGACATGACCGAGACACGTCTCCGGTCAATAACCAATAGCGGAACCTGGATGCTCATATTGGCTCCTACATATTCTACGAAGATCTTTTATCGGTCAGACCGCATAACAACATACGTTGTTCCCTTTGTCATCGGTATGTTACTTGCCCGAGATTCGATCGTCGGTATCTCAATACCTAGTTCAATGTCGTTACCGGCAAGTCTCTTTACTCGTTCCGTAATACATCATCTCACAACTAACTCATTAGTTGCAATGCTTGCAAGGCTTATGTGATGTGCATTACCGAGAGGGCCCAGAGATACCTCTCCGACAATCGGAGTGACAAATCCTAATCTCGAAATACGCCAACCCAACATGTACCTTTGGAGACACCTGTAGAGCACCTTTATAATCACCCAGTTACGTTGTGACGTTTGGTAGCACACAAAGTGTTCCTCCGGCAAACGGGAGTTGCATAATCTCATAGTCATAGGAACATGTATAAGTCATGAAGAAAGCAATAGCAACATACTAAACGATCGGGTGCTAAGCTAATGGAATGGGTCATGTCAATCAGATCATTCACCTAATGATGTGATCCCGTTAATCAAATAACAACTCTTTGTCCATGGTTAGGAAACATAACCATCTTTGATTAACGAGCTAGTCAAGTAGAGGCATACTAGTGACACTCTGTTTGTCTATGTATTCACACATGTATTATGTTTCCGGTTAATACAATTCTAGCATGAATAATAAACATTTATCATGATATAAGGAAATAAATAATAACTTTATTATTGCCTCTAGGGCACATTTCCTTCAAGGGGGTGCGTGGCACCCCTGTATTTGGATGTGTCATGGCATTCTGACGGTTGTAGTGTTCGATTTTGATTCTGCGTCGGAGCGCGCTTCCTAGATCCGTAGATGGACCTAGTCATACCAGCTTTTTGGTGCAAGTCATCATGTAAATCGTGTGTTGTCTTATGTGCAACATCATTAGCCGCCCTATCGCGGCCACGGGGTGGTCGATCCGGCAGATCGGCCGCTTTATTCTTTGGTTGTATAGGCTCTAAAGCCTCGTCATAGAATTCGGGCAGCAGCTTGCGCTTTGGATAGCTCTTTGTGTGGCGGCTGCCACCGTACTTTTCTTCAGTGTTGAGCACTTTGTTCCATCTACTGTTGAGTGTATTTTGCACGGCCTTAAGCCTTTGCTTCTGCTTCTTCAGACTACTCGCGGTGGCAATAAGCCTTCTATGGAGGTCCTCTTGCTCCAAGTGCCTTTCCGTGATGATGCGTGCATCGTCGTCAGGACTGTTCTCCTCTCCGGAGACAGGTTGATGAGTTTTACCCTCGGCGTCGCCGTGATCGGACGGCGGCTCCGTACTATGTTTGCCGTCCACTGGTTCATCCTGCTCTGTCACTGGGTCCATGTGGTCGTCGTTTGCTGTGGAGTCGACTGGGGTATTATTCTTTCTTGCGTTGTTATCGCTGTTTTTGCCGAGGTGGGATTCGGAGCGGCGCCTACGACGTCGCTTTGGTTGCTTCTCGAGGGGATTATCCTTCGTTGCATCCTTCCGTTCCTCGTCATTGTTTTCTTTGGGTGTATCCACCATGTATATATTGTGTGATGAAGTGGTTGTCCAACGCCCTGTGGGCGGTGGTTCCTGTTCTTCTCCTACATCGTTGTCCATACCGTCGATGTCTTTGGAGCCGAAATCAAGCATGTCGGTTAAGTCGTCGACAGTGGCTATTAAGTGGGTGGTGGGTGGGGGACGAATTTCTTCGTCGTCTGCTTCCCACTCAAGTCGGACACAGTTCGGCCAAGGGCCTCCTGACAAGGAGAGAGACCTTAATGAATTTAGCACGTCGCCCAAGGGCGAGTGTTGAAAGATATCTGCGGAGGTGACCTCCATGATCGTTGCCCAATCAGATTCGATAGGCACGGACGCAGGCGGTTCGGAGCCTGTGGCCAGGGACGAATCCAAGGATCCAGCAACATAGGTCTCGTAGGAGGTGGAGTCAGTATTCGGCTCTATCACCCTTGAGTGTGCGGCCTCCGTGGCGGGGTCCATCCACCCGTCCTTGGAGGGCGCGATCTGCTTCGGATCAAGGGCCGGAGTTGCCACAGGTGTGATCTACCGAACACCGTCCGGCGATAGAGTGTAACACCCCAGATGTAACTTACCCAATTTGTACTCCAACTCTTGCCATTTCGGCGTTAAGTTAATTTATTTTCTCGGGTTTGGGTTTTTGTCTCCGTGTATTGTTGTCGTTGTCATGCATCTCATATCATGTCATCATGAGCATTGCATTTGCATACGTGTTCGTCTCTTGCATTCGAGCATTTTCCCCGTTGTCCGTTTTGCATTCCGGCGCTTCGTTCTCCTCCGGTGGTCATTTCTACCTTTCTTTCGTGTGTGGGGATTAAACATTTCCGGATTGGACCGAGACTTGCCAAGCGGCCTTGGTTTACTACTGGTAGACCGCCTGTCAAGTTTCATACCATTTGGACTTCGTTTGATACTCCAACGGTTAACCGAGGGACCGAAAAGGCCTCGTGTGTGTTGCAGCCCAACACCCCTCCAATTTGGCCCAAAACCCACCTAAGCCTTCTCCATCATCTAGATCGTTCGATCACGATCGCGTGACTGAAAACCGCACCTCATTTGGACTCTCCTAGCTCCCTCTATGCCTATAAATAGGTCTCTCCCTGAAATTCCGGATCCCCCTCGTCAAAAACCCTAGATCCACCCCTCGCGCGCCCGGACACGTCCGGCCGTCGCCGGACAAAGTCGCCGCCACGTGGCACGCCCCCGCCGCCGCCGCTCCGGCCCGGGAGGCCCTAGACGGGCCCCCGCGAGCCCGTCGCCCGCGCCGCCCGTTGACTTCCTCCTCCGCCGGCCTGCTCCACCGCCCGCCGCCTCAGCCGTCGCCGACCGCCGCCACCTCCCGGCGCCCGCGCCCCACCTCCGGCCAGATCCGGCCGCGGGAGGGCCGGATCCGGCCACCACGTCCTCGTCGCCGGCCACTACTTCTTCTTCCCCGACGGATCCGGCCAGCTACAGTGCCCCGACCGCGCATCGGATTCCGTGCAAACCCTAGATCTGAGAGAGGATGATTTTTTTTCACCAAGTCCCCGGATTTTCCTAGCCCAAGTTCCCTTTTTCATAGCCTCGTAACTTTGCATCCGTAGCTTCGATTCATGCATATAGCATATCAAAATGTTCATCTCAGAGAGTACATCATTTCATTCCATTGCATCATTTTCATTTGAGTTCACCTTGATGCCCGAAATGCTGTTAGAAGAAGGCTACTTGAGATCATTGTCAGATCTGCTACTCCATTTAGGTTTTTGTCATTTTTGCCATGATTATTGTGTGCATGATATGCCCTGATGTTCTACATATGTTTTGTTAAGGGTTTTGTCATCTTTCCAGAGGTGCAACCCATGTATTTTTGTGATGTGTGTGGTGACTAGCACAAGCTTGCCAAGTGGTGCACTTGTTAATTCTGATTTCAGGGACTTAGCAATTCCACTAAGTCCTTGAGCTGTTTATCTCATATGCTCATATGTTCATGTTGTTTC
>NC_053024.1:687483621-687517325 GCF_003073215.2 Triticum urartu
ATCATAAAGAGCCAGCACAAGAAGTATCGAGCATGGTGCGATTATTTTCAGAAAGCCGAGCATAAATTTTTGAAGAATTGTTTCTCTTGGGAGCTCATGATTGGGGCATGAATATAACATTGATTTAAGCCTCCCCCAAGCTTGAGCGATGCTTTCTCCTTCGCGAGGCCAAAAATTATATATATAATTGCGGTCACGATGAACAAGATGCATAGGGTAATACTTTTGATGAAATTCCAATTTCAATCTTCTATAGTTCCATGATCTCGTATCATCACATAGCCTATACCATGTCAATGCGTCTCCCTTCAAAGATAAAGGGAAGACCTTCTTCTTAGCAACATCATCGGGTATACCTGCAAGCTTAAATAATCCACAAACTTCATCCACATATATTAGGTGTTCATCAGGATGCTTTGTTCCATCTCCTGTAAAAGGATTAGCTAGCAGTTTTTCTATCATACCCGAAGGATACTCATAAGGAATTTCATTTTCAATAGGTTCAGTAGGTTGAGGAGCAACTCTTTGCTCTACTGGTCGGGGTGAAGATACCCCGAACAAGCCCCTCAGGATTACTTTCCATAGTAACAAGTGACAGTAAATTTCAGCACACTATATAAATTTTTCCTTACCAAAGGCGCTTCACTCCCCGGCAACGGCGCCAGAAAAGAGTCTTGATGACCCACAAGTATAGGGGATCTATCGTAGTCCTTTCGATAAGTAAGAGTGTCGAACCCAACGAGGAGCAGAAGGAAATGATAAGCGGTTTTCAGCAAGGTATTCTCTGCAAGTACTGAAATAAGTGGTAACAGATAGTTTTGTGATAAGATAATTTGTAACGAGCAACAAGTAACAAAAGTAAATAAAGTGCAGCAAGGTGGCCCAATCCTTTTTGTAGCAAAGGACAAGCCTGGACAAACTCTTATATAAGGAAAAGCGCTCCCGAGGACACATGGGAATATCGTCAAGCTAGTTTTCATCACGTTCATATGATTCGCGTTCGGTACTTTGATAATTTGTATGTGGGTGGACCGGTGCTTGGGTTGCCCTTACTTGGACAAGCATCCCACTTATGATTAACCTCTATTGCAAGCATCCGCAACTACAACAAAAGTATTAAGGTAAACCTAACCATAGCATGAAACATATGGATCCAAATCAGCCCCTTACGAAGCAACACATAAACTAGGGTTTAAGCTTCTGTCACTCTAGCAACCCATCATCTACTTATTACTTCCCAATGCCTTCCTCTAGGCCCAAATAATGGTGAAGTGTTATGTAGTCGACGTTCACATAACACCACTAGAGGCTAGACAACATACATCTCATCAAAATATCGAACGAATACCAAATTCACATGACTACTAATAGCAAGACTTCTCCCTTGTCCTCAGGAACAAACGTAACTACTCACAAAGCATATTCATGTTCATAATCAGAGGGGTAATTAATATGCATAAAGGATCTGAACATATGATCTTCCACCAATTAAACCAACTAGCATCAACTACAAGGAGTAATTAACACTACTAGCAACCTACTAGCACCAATCCCGGACTTGGAGACAAGAATTGGATACAAGAGATGAACTAGGGTTTTGAGATGAGATGGTGCTGATGAAGATGTTGATGGAGATTGCCCTCTCCCGATGAGAGGAGCTTGGTGATGACGATGGCGATGATTTCCCCTCCGGGAGGGAAGTTTCCCCGGTAGGAACAGCTCTGCCGGAGCCCTAGATTGGTCCGCCAAGGTTCCGCCTCGTGGCGGCGGAGTTTCGTCCCGAAAGGTTGCTTCTTATTTTTTCTCGACGAAAGACTTCATATAGGAGAAGATGGTCATCGGAGAGCCACCAGGGGGCCCACGAGGTAGGGGGCGCGCCCTAGGGGGGCGCGCCCCCCACCCTCGTGGAAAGGGTGTGGGCCCCCTGGTCTTCATCGCGCTCGTCCCCCAAGTCTCACCTCTTCGGGCGACGGACCTTTTCGTCATCTAATATGTATTATAATAGGTCTATTCCCAGGCGATTGTAGCTACGCGACCAAGGTCGAGCGATGTGACTAGCAGAATAGGTCTCTAAAGTTTGCTCCTTTTTTCCAGCCATAGAAACTTCGAGCGGGCTCGCCGGACAATTCTCTCCCTCCGTTTATGCTCACGATCCTGTCACTAGATACTGAGAGATACTAGAGATCAGACATGACACACTCCCATTCATGGATTTTGGAAATATGTCAAATTTTTCCCCTCGCTAACACAGCCCACTAAATGTCCTATATAATAGACAACTTTGACCTGCCTATAGACATTAAAACCTCTATCTGGATCGTCCACGTAACTGGACGATTCTCTAATGGACATCTATGAGGCTCACTCATGGTACAGATAGGTTTCAGAGGAGGAAGATTCAGAGGCAGATGACCAGTCCTATTATCCTCCCGACCGAGTGAAAAGTTTAATCATTTGTCCATGTCCCACTCAATCACTTTTGTGCCAGGATTTGAGGTTGTAATAATTACTCATATCTATAGTATGCGCGTAGAGATGTGCTTGCTTAATTGAGACAAGAGTAGGGCTCTTAGTTCATATACCCGATGTTGCATTGAGTTACAAGACAGATATTGAATGCCCTAGTTCACTCTTAGAACTTTTGTAGTCCAGCATTTCATTGAGTCACATGATGTTGTGTGACTATGGCATACTCTTGGCTTGTGAGCTCTTCTCTATATAGATAGTTATTATATGCTATATAGCATACTTATGTTACATATCGCCTCAAGAGGCCATAGCAACGCTCCATTAGCAAGTTGAGGAATGCATGGCTTGAAGTACTGATGGCCTGCAAGCTTGGCAAAGTGAGGCACCCGAGGTATACTAATATGTGTCTAGTTTATACAAGGGAGTCTTAGTAGGTTTAGTGAGTGAGTATATTAAGTCCTTTCTCGGGTCTTACATAGTATAGGTCATCAACAATGTTACTTTCCCTAATCTCATGTGGCTCTCCTGCTCTTCACGGCTGTTACGGGTGAAATTATTAATTATCTCGGTCAGTTCCTCAGGTCTTTGGTCTCTCAGTGTGATTGTTTGGCCGTTAGAGTAATGTTTGCGAGGGATATTTAGTGTGGCCATGCATGAACTCACAACGTGCTTATTAGATGACAATTCGTCTAAATCTGATCGGCGGATTTTCAATCCTGTTTACACATCTATGCATTCAGATATTTTGAAGGTCAATTTTATTCCTATTCTGGTATTACGCGTTTGACGTGATCCACTCCAGTCATTGTGATGGAGCGTAGTTCATGCCATGGCCGCTCTTTTTTAATTAGCATCATTAATGATGTTAAATTAGTGTCGGTTCTCCTATCCTACTCGCTGATATGAGAATCACTAAATATGTGAATTATCTTATGCATTGCGCTTTCGTGTTGTGGGGACTTGAGACTGCTCTACCTGTTTTCTTCCCTACGATTGACCGATATGCACCTGTTTCTATCTTACAATGTCTATACATTCAATTACTTTTCTTGTTTATCAGCCATTTCAATTGGAGAGAGTGATGGCAGTATCTGTGGGAGTAAAAACACGGTCTTCAAAAAGATAGTGCTACCTGTCGATGCAGATAGAACCACGGTTGTACTTGTCGACCCAAGACCACGCCCACCCATGACAATAAATTTCCGGATCATCATCTATTGGACTTCGTGTTGGAATACTATTGTACCCACCGCCACAGTACTGGGTTGAAAATACAGGAGAAGCGGAGCTACACCTATCTCAAACGCACAACAAAGCGCCACCATACAGAGGATGTAGGATCTCAGCTACGCCCAACAACAGTTTCCCGTTGACACACGCACTCGGCCAAGTACTTGCGACGCAGGCAAAACCCACCACCTCATAGCTAGACACAGCCAGTTTATGTCATACGGTAGACGCAAGCTTGGGCTCGAGTGGGCTCACCAAATACGAGGAGCCACGATCACGCTCGAGACTCCGCAAGAGGCAATGCTAAAGCAGAAGAGAATGTTTGCTCCCGAGATGAAAAAGGTCAGGATATCCGACGTGATAGCCTCATTTGTTCAGATTTCACTAGGTTCATCTACTTTTCTGCTCATTGCATCACGTTCATACTACTTTGCTCTTGCATCACTGTATTTACCCAACTAATTTCAAATTTGAAGGATGCAATTGAAACTCCAATGGCGCAACAGGTATGTTTTAAACCTGTTTCTTCAACGTGTTTGGCTGTTTGCTGTTGTAACTTGCTCTATGTTGATTTCAGTTTCAATTGAATAAACAGTTATGTTCTCATGCCATGCACATTACAAGTGTTGTTATTGTTGTGTAGTTTCCCACACTTATATTCTGTCTATGCTGCTTTGTCTTAAATAGATATGATTCGAACTGTATCTATCTTGATTTGGCAACATAAACTAGAATGATATAGACCATACAGTGACCATACTACATAGATATATGTTTGTTTCATGCTGTTATCCTGTCCACCTTACTACTGAACTGGTTTACCAAAATGAGTTTCATATACTACATTGTAAACCTGAGATGTGTTTGTTTGTTTCTCTTTTAGAACGCGGATAAAATATTGGAGAAGAGTACCCTGTTATGCAATGGTAAAGGAAGTAATGCAGATAAGGTTCAAGATAGTGAGACATCCCTGTTGGTCTCCAAGAAAGCTGATAAAAACTATATTGAAGACACTGAGACAACCCCAAAGTCCTGTCTTGATGTAGTGTTCGAGTTACTGGCTATCACTGCTGGCACCAGCTCTTCGAACTCGTTGCCTGAATCAGTTCGGCTTCTTGAGTCTCAACTTCAAGTTGAAAGACATCGATCAGATGTTATGTGACAGGAAGCCGAAGGACTGAGGAAGTCCCTGCAGAATTCAGATGCATACTTTCTGGTGCAACAGCAAGCGCTGGAGGACTTAAGCGCCAAACAAGAGAAAGTTAATAAGCTTGCTAAGCATCTTGCCAGCATTATGGGTACCCAGGATATTGTTTCTTGAGCTCTTCTGAAGTGGTTTCAGTTCTGGACTTGTTTTACTGCGGCGTTTATATGCTGCTGTGTTCCCTATATTTGCACTGGTGGCGAACTTTGATGCCCAATGGATGTAATATGTGTAATAGCCGTGATAGCCTAGTGTAAGTTGCTTGCTTATTTATTTCCTTGTTGTCTTGTTTATTTGTTTTCTTGTAGTCAGTGCAGTTCTTTTTCTGCGGTCTGCTAGTGGCTGCAATAACCTATTTTTAAAACTAGGCCACAATAACCATGGCTTAATATTTACTGTAGTGACACTGGGCCTCCTACGGGCAGTAGAAATAGTGGGCCTTCTATGGGCCGTATAAACAGTGGGCCTTCTATGGGTCGTATCATCAATGGGCCTTATACGGGTCGTATGATCGATTGGCCAAACATGGGCCAAACAGACCGCATTCTGGCTGTAAATGGGCTAGAGTTGGAATCGTCCGTTCATGGGCCGACCATAATGGGCCATCATTAATAGGCTGTATTTGATGACGCTATGAAAATGGCACAACGTATTAAAGGACTAAACGGGCTGACTGTAACCACGGGCTGAATTTGGCCCACAAGCAGAAAATGACAGTAACGGGCCGTAAGTAAAAGAATGCTGGAAAATGAGCCCAAGAATAAATGGGCTCTGAGAAGGCCGAAAGATAACATGGGCTGGAAACGGCCCAACGGAATAACGGGCCGATCCGGCGCGTCTAATCCAAGTTCCTCTCCGGCCCTCCCTCCGCGGCAAGTCCATCTCGGCGAGCCAGTCCGGCGCTACATGTACTCGCGGCCTCGCCGTGCGATCTGGATCTGAGATCCATCTCTCGGTTGACTTTTTCCCTCCGAACCCTAATTTTTTGTGCATACTTTGACTGCCGTAATATCTCGCATCCGTAGCTCCGATTTGTTCATATAGCATATCAAAATGTTCGCCTCGATGAGTAAATCATTTCATTCCATTGCATCATTTTCATTTGAGTGCATCTTGATGCCCGGAATGCTGTTAGAAGGAGGCTTCGTGAGTTAATTGTCAGATCTGCTAGTTCATCTTAGACTTTTGTCATTTTTGCCATGATTGTTGTGTGCATAATATGCCCATGAGTCCTATAAATGTTTTGTTAAGGATTTTGTATTATTTCCAGAGGTGCAACCCATGCATTTTTGTGATGTGTGTGGTGACTTGCGCAAGCTTGCAAAGTGAGGCACCCGGTAAATCTGTTTTCAGGGACTTCGTAGTTTTCACTAAGTCTGGGATTATTTAGTTCATGATGCCATATGTTCATGTTGTTTCCTAGTGATCCGTGTCTTTTTGAGGATGATCAGTACAGGAGTTTTGTTAATCTTGTTATGCTCTATCCATCCATGTCTTTACTTGCAATTATGGAGCACCCTAGCTTGAGTCAATCGAGCTCTACTTTTGCTTCGTTGTGAATCTGGGCAGATCGTCAACTTGTTTGCGATTTTGCCGGAGTTATTGTAGTTGATCCGTGCATGCTATGCCATTGTTCTTGCCATGTATAGCTAGCATTTTGTGCCTTCTTAATGGATGTATGCTTCCTTGCCATGACTTGCACCGTAGTGAGTGCATCGAGCTCGTTTACATGCCTTCGTGAGTTATATTTCAGCATGTCTCAGTTTTCACTAAGTCTGAAAACTGATTGTGTTTTAGCTATGTTCGTGTGCCCGTTAGTATATTTTGTGAACCCTTTTGGCCCCAGGTCACTTTGGGTCTTTTGTTAAGCTTGTTGAGTAGCTCCATGCCATGTTCTTACTTTTCTTAATCAGGTCATGTATCATGTTGTTTTGCTGCTCCGAAGAGGGCTTCGTGATCTGAAATTTCAGACAAGTGTTAATTTCACTAAGTCTGAATCTGTTTTGCATTTGCGTTTTTGCCATGCTTGTTTGAACCTCATAATGGATGAATTGGCCGTGGCTCAGTGCTAGTCTTTTGTTAAGCATCTTGAATGTTCCCTGCCATGTATTTTGTTGTCATGTTTGAGTGCTGTAGCATGTTCATCTCATTGCATTTAGATGCCTACTTGCTGTAAATCGCAGACCGGTGTCATTCTTAAATCGCTTGCCATTTCCAAACCGTAACTCCGATTCCGGCGTTCTTTATATCGTTTTCAAGCGATTTCATCCCATCTTTCCAGTGGCACACTTGGTTTTCCAAGTTGAGGCCAGGTTCATGCATTTCCTGTCATATCTTGCATTTTGCATCCCGCATCGCATCCCGCATAGCATATCATTGCATCTTATTGTTTGAGCTTGCACGTGGTTGATTGTATCCTTGTTGCTTGTTTGTCTTGTTTGGGTAGAGCCGGGAGACGAGTTCGCTAACGAGGAGCCCGTTGAGTTTGCTTTTGAGGATCCAGTCAACTCTGACAGCTTTGCAGGCAAGATGATCATACCCTCCGAAATCACTACTATCTTTGCTATGCTATTTGCTCGCTCTTTTCATTGCGCGATCTACCAGTTGCTTTTCACCAGCGGCCGTTCTAATGCTAGAGGCCAACGCTAAGAGTATTCACCATAATGGCTAGCCTCTACTTATTGCGGTCAGCCATACAAAGACCATTGGCCATGATTACATGGAGGACCAGAGAAAACCTAGCGTAACCCATCCAAGATTGTCAGCCTCCCAAATTGCATGTCAAACTCTTGTTGAACGCAGATAACCGACCTTGTCCTAGCAAACCGTTGATTGGCTATGTTACCGCTTTGCTCAGCCCCTCTTATAGCGTTGCTAGTTGCAGGTGAAGATTTGGAGGCCGTTCCTTGTTGGAACACTATATTATTTACTTGTTGGGATATCATTATATTCTCTATGTTATCTTAATGCATCTATATACTTGGTAAAGGGTGGAAGGCTCGGCCTCTCGCCTAGTGTTTTGTTCCACTCTTGCCCCTAGTTTCCGTCATATCGGTGTTATGTTCCCGGATTTTGCGTTCCTTACGCGGTTGGGTTATAATGGGAACCCCTTGATAGTTCGCCTTGATTAAAGCTTTTCCAGCAATGCCCAACCTTGGTTTACCATTTGCCACCTAGCCTTTTCTTTCCCTTGGGTTCCAGCCCGAGGGTCATCTTATTTTAACCCCCCGGGCCAGTGCTCCTCTGAGTGTTGGTCCAAACCGTCAGCCGCCGGTGGGCCTCACTCCAGGGAAGTTTAGAGTGGTGAGGTGGTCCCGACATACTGTGACAGCGGCCTATATGCTCGGCTGGGCTACCATGAGTGGGCGAAATTAACCAGGCTGCGCCTGTGTCATCGGGCCGGCCCGCCACCTCCGAATGACGCGCCTTATAGTCAAACGGACAGCATGCGGAGTGCTTGCTCTCGACAGAGAGAAATGAGGGAGTACCTTGTGTCTCGAGGCCGTCGCTCACGGAGACAGTTTGTGCTGACACATCATATCGGAGGCGGCCGTGTCTTGTCTCGGTATGGCATGTGTTGGATTAAGCACATGTTCGTATGTCACGCACGCAGTATTTGCTCGGGTATCAGTTGTTCTCCAGCAATCGATGATTTACCACATGGAGAGATACATCCCATTGGGTGGGCGAGTTAATAGCATCGGGCGTGTGTGCTTCGCGTGGTAGGAGGGGGGGTATCTTCACACGTGCTGGGCTCCACTCTCGTGCGACCTGTGAGACGAAGAGAGCATGTCATCGGTCGTGCACACGTGATGTGTGTATCTTATCGGTCATGGAAGTGGTCATTTTCGTCATGATAATTTTGCGTGAACTGGGCATAGGGATTGACAAACCTTTCTATCGATGAAAGCACGAACACGGACTCGACGCTAGGTTTATGGGATGTCAGCTAGTTGCACGATGATAGAAAGTTAGAGCTCCCATGGATGTATGAGTTCAGATGTACACAGTTAGAAACGACAGCATTACATATTCATGGTGAAAAAAGAAATCAAGCCGTATTAGGCTAGTTACCACGGGGAAGTGTATTTTTTGTAGTGTAGGGCATAAGGGGAGCACTTTTGCGATGTTGTGGGCTCAGCCCTTTGCCCGCGGCAGCATCGAGTCACGCCGGAAGTGTTGGACCACCGGTGTTTCGCGAAGTATCATGGGGGGCAGCAGGAGAGCTGTTACCTTTTTGAGGATTCTTCGCTCAGCAGGGATAGCTTTGCCTCCTCGGCTTCTCGCAAGATCACTAACATGATTTGGACGCTGTTACTAATGTTTAAATTTACTCAACTAACGCCTGCCCCAGGTATGTTTTTTACGTCGTGCTACAGTCGTCTCCGCCACTTACGATCTGAGCTCTATGCTACTACCCTATTAAGCTGAAATAGGTATGCTTGAAACTCGTCGACGCGTAGCGGAGAAATTGCATGCACAGCTATCCTGGATCCAGACCTGTTTCATTACTGACTCTACACACAATACTATTAGTAATATAACATAGCACACGTCTCAGATTGGGGTAAGGTCTCCATGTCGTTGTTTTCACAGCTCGCACTGTACAGGATCGACAGATCTACTAGACGCTGGCGATTGACGCGAGTGCCATGCAGAAAGTAATAAATATTCATTAAAGAAGAGTAGGAGTAGTCGAGGAAAAGTATATTATTTCCAGATATCTGGTTTTTCCAGAGGGTTCGAAGCGAAAGTTGTCCGCCTATGACAATGATTTACTAACGATCTGGCTACGAAGGGGAAACTTACCATATGCTCGACCGTTTGAAAGTAATAGTCACTAAGACTGATTAAACGTAGTCCTCTTCTCTCTACACGCAGTACGAGAGGTCAGTTGTCACTGATGCGAGCAAGCCTCAGCGTTGGGGGAGATCTTGTAGTGCTAATTCTACGTTAGTCATCCACTAAACAGACAGGGCTCTCTTTCATGACGGCCCCCCAGGTGGCGTCGCAATGTTGGGTTTTCACGCTTCCTATATATGGGCGCGGTGTTATGTTCGGGGTCCGCCTGGCCATGAGTGTTTTGCGAGGTGATTGTTAGTGTTCTTATCCATTAAGAGACTGCTATGGCTTCTCGCTATCTCGAGCACCCGTTGGCGAGTGGAGCAGGAGCTTGATATCTTCCCCAAACTAAGTAACGTGCGACACGCACTGCTGGGAGGACTCCTCTATGTAATAGTTCTATTCACTTCGTGATTGGATAGCATCGTATTCTCGCCTAAACTATCGGACATTCTGGCTCGGGGAGCGGGGCACGAAGTGGACGCAATGAGATTTGGGTCGCGCACTATAGTCGCTGCTGCATTCACCTGTCGCCGCATTGCACCGCTGGGACGGCAATAGCCGCATCGAGGGCGTTACAGTTGGTTAATGCAGGAGCCTTCCCGACCGCCATTGTTTATGGAGCTCGCAGAGCCTTGATCTCGTGTGTTAGCAAGAAGTCACGCCGTGATAGTGACTCTAGCCAGGGGCATCTCCCCGCGGCGAAAATGCTGTTTGAGATCCATCCTTCTCAGGGAATCATATACCTCGCCAGACAGAAAGAGGCCTTAGTGAATATGCTTTACTTCCCAGTCTCCTCAGTCGGTATGGCTAGGCATCCTGAGTAGTACTGTTCTTTCTGTGAGGAATCTCCTGATATACATACAGGAATTTCTCGTAATGCAAAAAAGCAAATATTTAAGCGAAACAACGCGCCAAGTGACTTCGATAGACAGTTCGTTTCGAGTTATGCGCTTACTGGAGATCCACTAAGACGTAGATGACTCGACCTATTCTTTCAGGTGCCTCCACGTCCTATGGTCCCAGAGAGATAGTGTCTGTCTTGGAAGTGAGATGCTGTCCCGTGGGTATAACTTGATGGCCTAAAATCGCGTTAGCCACGTCTGAGGTTAGTCCAAAGCACTAATGCATGCTTGCTCCATGATTGCAAGTGCCTATCACCTACCACGGATCCTCCGCTACGGATATTCTCTAGAGTAGATATCCGGTGGGCGCGCAACCTGCAACATCCGACTATCGATTGTTAGGATATATAGCTTCATTGTATCACTATTGCCAGCTACGTTAGCGTAGCTCGTAGATATACCACTATTCTTTTGGAGCGCCCAATATAGTAAACAAGTGTTACCAGGGGGACACCCTTTTTTGGACTCCTCAATGCGTGCAACAGGGCCTTCCCTTCTAGCTGGCCTTGCTACATCACTGGCGCGAGGGGCTCAGAGTTGAGATCCAGAGTTGAGGGTGATTCTTACTCCGTAAGACCTAGAGAGAGTCAATTAGGATCCTTAAAATCAGTTTGCTATACAACGGGTATTATCAAGTCATACGACGGGGGCTACTGATTAGCAGTAATAATTAGGCATGAGAGTGTAAGGCATAGGTTCCGATAGCGTTTTACATCATCTGTTGTCGGGGTATGTCTCTGGCGAGAGTTGGTCAGATATTGTGGAGTGGAGTAGACACGAGGCATGATGTGTAGTGAAACGCGTCGTTAGCTCTCATGTAGAGGTGGATGAAAGCAACATTAAATAGCCTGCTCGTGTAGCAACACCAATGGTTCAAGGAGTTACGGCTCTGGCCCTAGAACGCCACTCGTGAATTCATGCGCTATCACCTCCCACTTCTAAATTTGTAGCGGATAAGAGTAGATTCCGAGGACCACCTTCGAGTACAGTGAAGGGAGGGAATACTCATCTCGTCCTGCGCTCGCTCAGTTTCTTCTGTTCATGAGCGCGTATATCGGCGCGCTGCAGCATGGAGTTCTCTGACCCTCCGAAGTATGCCCTAGTATCGTGGAGGCGTGATCGGTCTATACCTCTGAGCGGATATCCAGTAGTTGCCGAGGTCTTCTGTTTCGCATTATTTATATTCCAATGTCTAACACATGAAGTATCCGCTCGACATGTGAGCTTCTGTCAGATATGAACGGGAGCGCACAATAGCTTAGGCGGAGTGTTGAGTAGCGGAGAACGTGTGGGTCGTCAAGTATGGGCGCTCTCTTTCGACTGCTGGAGCATGCCGTTACGGTCGGCCTGAGCATGAGTGTGCTTCTTGTGCCTATGATGTATTTATGTGGGCTACCCGGCTTCTCGTGTGACCTTCAGGTGTCTTGGCGACGTTGATTGTGCACTGGGCGAGTTGTGCGTGCACAGGTAGCCCACCGATGATGCCTCACCTGTCAAAAACCACTATGATTGTATCTAGAGATACGCTAGAAGTAGATAAAAATGTGAGGACATCCTAGGTATTTGTTTGTGAGTGATGTGTCCGTGACTTTGCCTGACATGGGCTCTTTTTCTAATCGCGGTACAGTCGTCGATAAGTGCCATGGGGGACGGTTAGCTGACACGGTGGTAAGTCTGGTCACGCGGTCCTATGGGCCAATACCGAGGATGCGGCTTGTTAACAAGCTCAGTGGATAGAATTGCCTTGTCTATTAGTCCACGACGAATCTATGTCCTGGATCTGCGCGTAGCGCGGCCTGCGAGCTCCGGGACCGAGGGGCCGCGGGACCGAGGAAAGGCACTCTGCTGTATGTGTAGGCTGCGGGCATTTGAGCCTCCGCTTAGCGGCGGTGATATCGAGGCAGTTATCCTGCCGTATATGCAAGAGTAGGCAATGAGGTGACGCGCTACCGACAGGATGCGCGCCGGAAGTAAAATTGAGTAAAGAGGTTAAGTCATAAGTGTTTGGACTGTCCGACACCCAGGGCTGTGGCAGAGGGGGTTGTGAGCCATGGTGAGAATAGCGAGACCGCGCGTGCTTGGGAGAGGATGAGAATGAACATCCTTTTGTACCTTTTCCGCTGTCCTTGAGGTGTATCACGGGCGAAGAGGAGATCATTTGTTCAAGGTCAGTCAGAGGCCTGTCGCCAGCGAGTCCCTCTACCACCCGCCCACAACTAGTCGCGGTGGCGGCGATTACGTACCCCGTCCTATAGTATATGCACCAGAGGGCAGGGCCGTGAAAGAAAGGTAGTGAAAACTGGCGCGCAATTATTTACGCCGTCGTCGGGGGACGATGCTCATATCGGGACAATAACCTCGATTATGGGTCAATCCGTTTTCCTCTTGGTCCGACGCTGAGCCAGCGCTTTTAATCCGGTTCACAGGAGAGAGGGCGGAGACCAGTATAGAGTGATCCCTGCGGGTCCTGTGGGTTGGGGGGCACGGCGTGCGTCCGTAGGATGCGGCTCTCAAAAGTGGCACTGTGGACTTCGGCGTTGAGGGAGTGTTGACAAATATGGTTTAAGCAGGAAGACGCGAGAGAAGAAGCTAAGGGAGCTACTGGAAGGTTGGGGAAAGTCACATTCGCGATCTAGATAGGTTATGGTGTATTCTCGTCGTGGTGACTAAGGCCTAATAATCTTTCGGAGGGCTTCTTCGGAAGTACCGGGGCATCCACTGGTTACATTCGACGCTTTCATCTGGAGCGCGCACGCTGCCTTATACTTATTTTCCGAGTCATACTGGGCCCACGTATGATAAAATTTGGCTAGCGCCTGCGGCTCAGTGTCATGCAGGTGACGTCACAGAGAAAATAACTCTACATCTTCAACTCATGAATTCAGGACATTGAGAATGCCTTGGTCACGCTCATCGTGATTTGAAAAGTTAGAAGTCTCGCAAAGGGCACACATCTATATCCTAGATCGATCGGTGTAATAGAACGGAAGACGAGGGGGTGAAGAACTATAGGAGAGACGCATTGGAGGGCGCTCTCACATATCTCCGCGCAGGACCCACCGCGGAGGCAGGAACAGGATGAAACTCTAACGAGGAAATCACAGTCCGTGTTCACATCACTGTTATCGACTAAGGTTTGATAGGTGGTACTAATGGAAATTCAACGTCTCACGCACAATCCATTCTCTATGTCAGCGAAGATTGCCGCTGGGGACGAGTTCATCTGTCATGTCCTAAGGCTGACATATCTTCGGTATTTACTATAGGTTTGGCCAAGAAAAACACAAGAGCTAAGAGACAGAACCTTATAATACGTCTGGAGCCGAGAAGAAATAATATCAACATGTGTTCTGAAGACAATCTCTTCAACAAATAATTTGTAGCTAAGAGTAGACTGAGGTCAAACTGAATCACCCCTTATGCTACCACAACTTGCACAGAGAGGGAGAGCAGGAGATGAGTCGTAGAGGCACGCAGATGACGGTAGATCGCTTGAGGAATGCGAGTTTATTATCTCTCTGACGGTCTGCCGCCAATGATTTTCCTTGGGAGAAGATGGCACGATGTTGAGAATTCGTCGACTTCAGAAAAGTTCCAGGATAAACACCTTTAATAGAATAGACAATTTTACTATTACCTGGAGTCTACGCGAGGGATCGGAGAGATTGTAAAAACGCTCTGGCTCCTGTCATTCGCTTTATTTTTTTCCTGATGCGTGGAGGGTGGCAATTTCTTATAAATTGCATCAGACAGAACGGTCACGAAGCACATCAAACAAGAGAGTCTATATATATCAAGGTTATTTAATGGGACGGAGAGACACACATCATAGCGTCCTGAATATAAGTTAGTCATATAAAAGATGAGAGAGTTTTAAGCAAGTAACATCCAGACCATGTGTGCAAATGACCAGCAACAGACAATACTGTTTCGCGCTTGGGTATGTCTCATCTGTCATTTGCCATATAGCTGTTGGGCGTTCCAGGGCCGCTCTCATAACCAACTAATATGGCGATCGCTTCCTACTGGTAACATCAGTGCGCGTCTAAACCGTGTAACAAACTCCGGACGAAGCCATATGCCCATGGTGCAACGGAAAAAAATTGATGTTTTGTGGCAACATAATGTCTACAAACAATCGGTTCACTATGAGATACATTGCCTCTGTCATAGCGCCGCAGTACTATCTTGATCATCGCGAACTCATAACAATGAATAACAAATAAGATGCATTGAAGACTGACTGGAGGCCGGTGTCCGGGGATTGGGATTCATCTACACTTTGTCGCGTTTGCGGAAGGAAAGCTAGAGGCTCCAACCATGATTTACATGCAATTTAAGTATAGTTACTATCCTTTTTAATGGCATGGATAAGTCATGAAGAAAGCAATTACGCAATCATACCCTATTAACCGAATGCTGGAACCGGACCTTGGGTGGGTTAACCCTACGCCCGCTGCCTAAGTCCGAGTTGGAATTGAGTTCACTGTATAAATTCACATCATTCACATCCTACATACATGGAGGTTTAGGTCCGTTAGTACAACAGACAATCATACCATAAAGCAGCTTTCTAGGGTGTTATACGCCTCCGTAAATGACCATATGCATCAGAGAAGAGTTTATGAGTTAGCGAAACTATATGATACATAACCGCGATTAATCTAATCGAGAAAGCTAAGATACAAGTCTAAGAGGGAATGAGGGAGTCGTAGAGGGTAGAACCCGTTCCATAGCTATGAGTGGTCCTACTCGTTATACACGCCACATGTAGGTTAAACATGGTCGCTCGTCCCCGGATAACGCCTGCCTTCCTGTCAATCTCCTAGAGAATAATAAACATCTCGTCTCGAAGATGACGCACAGTATCGGAAATAGAAATAACCATACATTATTATTCCCTACCGCACTCCTCGCTCACGGGTTTGGGCGACGAACCTTTCCTCCACATCGCAGTTTGGTTCATGTGAGGATTTTCTTGCAATGAGTGATCCTATAAAATTCCAGATCAACATATCGTTCCCTTTCAATGTAAAGATGAGGAGGAGATGTGCACATTCGCATAGCGGACGGCCAAGAAAAGTACGCTTTAGCTAGTTATTGAGAGATGCCGAATATTTGCAGCCATGATATTCACAAAAGAATTATTGCTATTGAGGAACGATCTTTATAGCAAAACGAGAACAAATAACTCAACACCACGGCCTATGACTACGAAAGATGCTCTTCATTATCAAGCACACAAAGAAAATGAGAAGTGTGGAGCATCACAAATCTAATGACGAACAGTCCTATGCTACTCTTAACAGAATCTTATAGTATTCGGGTTCGAGTCTGGCATAATACAACACAAACCACACGGAGAATGCGTGAATTTGTGAGGGATGGGTACCGCAACGTAGGGGGCTATACATCGGGAACTGAGGGAAGGCGCCAAGACAATAACCGGCCAGCTTATTCTCGATGGACAGAGAATACAAGCAACAACTACGAATCCAATGCCACATGCAGCGGAAGATATCCAGATTTCATCGGTTGAAAAGAGTCGACAGACAGATATGCGGGGAGAATTTGGACTCACTAATAAAGAGAATACCAGTTCGATGAAATGGGATAACTGAGATGGACCAATCGCTAAAGTCACACAATTGCAGTATATATATAGATAGTATTCCTCTAGTAGAGCGCGATGAGGGACATAGGGCTATGCACGAGGCTGAGCCAAAGATCACATAAGGGACATAGACGATCTAGAGACAGGAAGACGGTGGCAGCACAAAAGAGCAAATAGGCACAGGAATATCGACTAGAGGAGGATAGAGCAAGAGAGAGGGACACATTATAGTAGAGAACGGCAGGGCGCACAGTGGTGGCCGGAGAGGAGAGAAACGAGAGGCACATTAGAGTGTGCGTAAAATAATGTATAGCGAGGGATGAGTGAGGGAGGGTGAGGTTGATTGGAGCCCTAGATAGGACTGAGTTGACAATAGTGTTTGAGTAGAGCAGAAGTGCATGTCTCGCACTGGAAGCCGGACGCAGAGGAGAAGTCCTACTCTTCTTGTGCAACCATAGAAGAGGCTCGCGAGACATCGCGTTGTGTGGTGCCACCTATATCAGAAGAGGAAAGGCGAAGAAGAGCGTTGGTGCAGACCGAGGACAGTTTAGGATCACAGTGGAATTATTTCCCTGAGAATGATCTATCTGGGAGAGAGAAACAAGGTATATACGCACGCATCTCAGGGGTCGAGGCTAGCTACGCGCTGAGTGATTGCACGCTGCGCGGTGTTACACAAAACACAGTACAATGGCTATCACGCACAAGGACTAGGCAAGATACACCGTGCGATGTAATGAATGAAAGTACCTCTATCGACGGTACGAGACTATGAAGAAGAGAGGTGCAAAGAGATCTGATAAGTAATGGGAGGAGGAGTAACAAAGAAGAGGAATGCTTATTGAGGCGTTAGTATTATTAATGCCTATCAAGGGGCACTATCAAGAAGCTAAAGCGAACAACTTAGGAAGGACTAGTGGCAGAATTGCCCAAATATTTACCCATACGAGCAAGTAGTTTGGAAATTAGTGAATATGATGAAGATAGAAGCCAGGATGCGGCAACTCAGACGCTTACAGCTCAGTAGGGGGCTTCAACAGGGGGTCATGGGAGCAGTCAGCATAACTAGTCTAACGCGTGGGTGAACGACATGGAATCCAACTGTGGAATAGTAAGATAGGCGTCTGACAGAAGTGAAGCAATAGTTCAACTCCGCAGATAAGTCATGTACGTAAGACAGGCGGATGGTGGGTTTTACTCATGCGTTATAATAGGCCACGGGTCCGACGTCCTGCACATAGCCATCGAGAGTAGATACTGCGAGCCTCCTGCCAATGTGCATTGGTAAAATATACTGAAACATATCGCGAACAGCAATACCGACATAACTGCCGGAGGCCTATATCCACACACATTCAAAATGAGAGCAAATCATATAAGTAAGCTTAATTAAGTGATACGCGATAAGCAAAAACAAAGTACCGGCCCCTTAAGCAAGATGACATGGTGTAGGAGGGAATAGCTTTTACAGAATATTCACACCGCCACTAGTACGTCACAAAATATCAACCTAGGGAGAGGAGGACGGAAAAGGAGAGACCGATGACACAGTCGGGCTAGATGCCTGAGTTCTATCGTCTTGGTTGAAATGGAGGTGGTCCGGAACTACAACAATTGGGTCATCTTGCTTAAGCTTTAGATTGCTACATTGTCATCTGTGAGGTGCTCGCTTGTTCTTATGATAACTTAATACTCTAGATGCATGCTGGATAGCGGTCGATGTGTGGAGTAATAGTAGTAGATGCAGGCAGGAGTCGGTCTACTTGTCTCGGACGTGATGCCTATATACATGATCATACCTAGATATTCTCATAACTATGCTCAATTCTGTCAATTGCTCAACAGTAATTTGTTCACCCACCGTAAAATACTTATGCTCTTGAGAGAAGCCACTAGTGAAACCTATGGCCCCCGGGTCTATCTTCCATCATATTAATCTTCCAACACTTAGTTATTTTCATTATCTTTTATTTGACTTTGCATCTTTATCATAAAAATACCAAAAATATTATCTTATCATATCTATCAGATCTCACTCTCGTAAGTGACCGTGTCGGGATTGACAACCCCTTATCGCTTTGGTTGCGAGGATTTATTTGTTTTGTGTAGGTGCGAGGGACTCGCGCATAGCCTCCTACTGGATTGATACCTTGGTTCTCAAAAACTGAGGGAAATACTTATGCTACTTTGCTGCATCACCCTTTCCTCTTCAAGGGAAAACCAACGCAGTGCTCAAGAGGTAGCAAGAAGGATTTCTAGCGCCGTTGTTGGGGAGGTCTACGCAAAAGTCAACATACCAAGTACCCATCACATACCCTTATCTCCCGCATTACATTATTTGCCATTTGCCTCTCGTTTTCCTCTCCCCCACTTCACCCTTGCCGTTTTATTTGCCCTCTCTCTCTATCCTCTCTCTCTTTCTCTATTGTCCTCTTTTTGCCCGTTTCTTGTTTGCTTTGTGATTTGGATTGCTTGCTTGTCACGATGGCTCAAGATAATACTAAATTGTGTGATCTTTACCAATACCAACAACAATGTTTATTAGCACTCCGATGCTCCTCTTACCGATGCTGAATCTTGTTGAATTAATGATGCCTTGCTGAATCTTTTCATGAAAGATCCGTTTCCGGCCTTCCTAGTGAAGATGCCGCTACCCATCTAACTAGCTTCGTTGATTTGTGTGATATGCAAAAGAAGAAAGATGTGGATAATGATATTGTTAAATTGAAGCTATTTCCTTTTTCGCTTAGAGATTGTGCTAAAGCTTGGTTTTCGTTTTGCCTAAAAATAGTATTGATTCATGGAATAAGTGCAAATATGCTTTTATCTCTAAGTATTTTCCTCCCGCTAAGATCATCTCTCTTAGAAACGATATTATGAATTTAAAAAAACTTGATCATGAACATTGTCGGTGTCAAAACCGGCGGATCACGGGTAGGGGGTCCCGAACTGTGCGTCTAAGGCGGATGGTAACAGGAGGCAGGGGACATGATGTTTACCCAGGTTCGGGCCCTCTTGATGGAGGTAATACCCTACATCCTGCTTGATTGTTCTTGATAATATGAGTAGTACAAGAGTTGATCTACCACGAGATCAAAGAGGCTAAACCCTAGAAGCTAGCATATGGTATGATTGTATGTTGTCCTACGGACTAAAACCCTCAGGTTTATATAAACACCGGAGGGGGCTAGGGTTACACAAGGTCGGTTACAAAGGAGGAGATATACATATCCGTATTGCCTAGATTGCCTTCCACGCCAAGTAGAGTCCCATCCGGACACGGGACGAAGTCTTCAATCTTGTATCTTCATAATCCGACAGTCCGGCCAAAGGATATAGTCCGGCTTGTCCGGAGACCCCCTAATCCAGGACTCCCTTAGTAGCCCCTGAACCAGGCTTCAATGACAATGAGTCCAGCACACAGTATTGTCTTCGGCATTGCAAGGTGGGTTCTTCTCCAAATCTTGAATATCTATTAAGTAGTGTCCGGATCCTATAAATGTTGGACTTCTTGGCTTCTGTGCCCAATAAGTGCCACCCTCCACGCATCGAGCGAATGCAAGGAGCCAGGGCGTTTTTACATTCGTCCCCCTAGCCAGGTAAATAAATTGTCTATTAAAGGGATGGGGATTCTTAGATCCAATCACACCCTCCTCCCCCAAGCGATAATCCATTGGAGCACGCTCGGAAAAAATCCATTCCATCAAGGCCGACCACCGCAGCTCCTCCTCTCGCCCCCGTAGCCCTAAGCCCGGTGATTGGGAGAGGTGTTCCGTCCCGCACAGTCATTTGGTAGAGCTGCAGACCCAGTGATTTCTCCCTCCAGCGTATTTGGTCCCCGTCCGAGCCGGGCTCGCCACCTATAATGGCGGGGAGCAAGCGGAGAGCTTCCCCAGCCCCTCCAAGGGGGAGCGTGTGTGCCTTGTCCCTTACTTACTAAGGGGACTCGGATTTCCAATTCATGCGTAATCCGACCGTTCCCCTCCTCGCCGGGCTGAAGTTCCCGCCACCCCTGGAGTTTTACGCCTCCAACTGGAGTCAGACAGAGTCACCCCAGCTCTCCCACCAAGTCCACCTCCTTCCATCCCATATACAGCCGTATAGGGATGCGCCACTACCTCCTCTATGCCTTGCCCCTATGTGCGCGACTATACATTTCAGGGGCTTCCACATGTGCCCAGCTAGCCGTCTCATCTTTCGGAGCTGCCAGAGGTACACGGAGCAAGCGTATTCTAGGCCCTATCGTTCTTCTCCAAGTCCGGCACCAGCTTTCACCGGGACCAACCACTAAGCTCTGTGGGCCGAGAGCACTTCGGTATCAGCACAAGTTCAAGGCCATCCTCCTCCCCATCAGCCCCATGGTCGGACAGCCACGTACGCGCCGCAGAATATGCAGCAGCAATCACTGGCGAAGACAGCACCTCAACACCAATACGGAGAGAAGCTTAGCCCTCAGCTACGGTGGTGCGTAAGCAGTAAAACTAGTCGAGGTAGTACTGGAGGTACACCGACAGAAGACATCCAATGATGGCCTTTAGAGTTTTAGTGTCAGTGAGGGCAAGCACGGAGAATTCAATACCTGGTCCATTCCAGCCTCGCCGCCTTTCCCGCGAGGCCCTTACGACAAGTATGAGGACGAAACGATAGCCATATCGGAGAAGGCCCGACAGCTGGTCAAGGCGCCATTTTGGGCGATCTGCGCACATACGGAGTTCAACGAGTGCCACCTCCTGGGAAGAAACGCGGAAGCTGCCGCCCCAAGGGAGAAAAACAGCATAGCCTGAGGAAAAGATTGACCATTCATTCTGATGAGGGAGAGCCCACCCAGCAGCTCACAGGAAAGACTCACACTCTTGGGAGGAACGACATCCTATTACGCCTAATTAGTGACGACACCAGGGACTAATAAGACGAGCAGTTAGGGCATAAGCAGGGGCAACGTCTAGCACCAGAAAGAGCGGCTCAAGAGCCTCGAAGGGCATAAATTCTGACACTTAGGCAGACACTAGACGGCGGGGAAAGAACCGATGGGGTCAGCCCATCAATCTAGTAGACGGAGGAGGAGCACGGCACGGCGCACACCATAGCGCCCGGCGGTGTTGTTTATGTAGCGGCAGACAAACATGAGATGCCACACATTGCGGGTGCAAAGTGAGCAGCTAGGCGCGCCCAATATGGATTGTGCGAGGCAAACCATTAACCAGCGCTTCTAACCTGCGGTGCTGGGAGCGTCATGATATGGATAAATAACTGCTCGAGAGGGATCATTCACTCAGAGTGAGGACGAACGCACGACAGGATGTCTCAAATGTTTGGACACTCCTCGACATATCTCCTAGACGCCCAATGTGTCCGAGACTGATGAGGCGAGGACATAGAATAAATTAGCGCAAACTATTGCTACCAGAGGCTGGGGCCGAAGCTTTTTAGGTAGAATCTGCTACAGACGACGCAGTCAAAGTCATTAGCCCCAACCGAGATGTAGCAGCACCTCTATTCGTAAGTGCTATGGATAACACATTTGCCATTGTGATCTTATTAAACGGGGGGCAGGAAAGCATTTTCCAATCAGAGTGGGCGACCATACATGGTGAATGTCACACGCGAAGAGGATGAAGAATAAATCAGGACCCCACTAAACACAACCAGAGGGAATCCTGGTCAGGCCCACTTCGGAGAAGTCCCTGTGTCGGACTTCGATGGAGTTCAGGAAACTTATTCTCAGCTGAGTAAACCAAATCAAATGACGCACTCGACAAATCTATCGCATTGCTATTGTCTGAAGTGAGTTCCGGTTCTGTAGAATTTCAATGAGTATCTTCAAGGACCTCACTGTAGTGATAACATATTGATCACATCCTATATATTCCGCTAAACTGTAGAATCCTCACCTGGTATAATAGGCCATCGTCCTACTGGGGGGGGTACCATTATGCAGGATGAAAGAGGTCCGGAGAATTGCAAAAACAAGGTGAGGCGCATATCGTGAATCTTGGATCGCTCCCTGACGCACAAATAGCATCAGTCGAATACACACTAGTACGAATAGATATACATAATACTCAACAAGAAAAAAAAGTGCTAGCACGACAAGCTCTGCCCTGAAAAGTTCTACAAGGATCTAAAACTACATAATTTGAATAAATACACTCATCCTTATCAACTTCGAGTCTAGACGCTCGTAAACACATATGGTGTTTCTGTATATCGCAGAGGGCTGAAATAAGAATGCAATGCGTGGTTTTGCTAGCAAGCTAGACTACATGTTCTTAGTATCATGGCCCGCTATATGTAACTTAAGAAAGGCAACAACCTCGCGTGCAAGCATACGAGAGTGCTTAAACGCATAGAACTTGTTAATCAGGGGAATAGTAGAGCCAAAAAAGAGGACAGGCTGGTAACTAGAGAGCAGTAAGAAGAATCTGCAATGAGCTGCTATAGAGGATGACAGAAAAACAACCTGTACACCGAGCCTAGTGCTGTTGCAGTGGCGGATTCAGTCAACCAGGTAATATACATAAATCATTATATAACTATGAAGCTCGCCGCATCTATTAATTAGTTTCTTGTCAGCATAGAAAGACACACCTGATGCAACAGACCACTAATTTATACCGAGGCCATGATATTAGGAGTGCCGATCCATATCTTGTCGCAGGCAGGGCTCGGCAACAGTTCTCCAGCAAGGATGCCAGGGCCTCCACACCCTGTGGAAACAAATCAGTCTGAAATGGTGCATTAGAAGCGGCCCGGAAAGCAAAACGTATATGAAGTAGCGCAACTAGATGCCATCTCTATTAATTTCATGCTTGATTTAATTAATCGGGCATCGGGGATACAATTCCTATTCCTTCCCTGCTTAGGCAAGAAGATGCGGAAGAGTCAAGGTGCCAGGCTGAATAATCTGCCGTGGCACTGACCTATTTAGCGAAGAGCATAATTCCAAGAGAAGGGGCAGTCGAACAGGCATGGCAAGATCTTCCAAAACGAATGAGGCACTGGGTATTCTTGCTAGCACCACAGGCATCGCAATGGTTTACTACACCCAGTGGACTGATCTGATAGCTATGTCACTTCTACCAACCTACAAACCCAATGCATTATGGATAGATTGCCTCCTCATAAATCAGCGTGGAAAAGAGGTGGGCGAGCAAAGCCTCGCCTCCAGAGGGGACCCCGCTCGAAAGAAGTGCTCAACCTAGTCAAGAGACAGCGGAGAATCAGCCGGGAGAATTGTTTGAGCTGGCATGATACCAGGGTCAAGTTAGGATCCACAAATGGGAACGAATAATCTATTTAATGCCTATCAGTCGACGTAAGCCCTCCGAGACGACCACCACTAGTGGAAATCACGGACTTCCAATTGTTTTAAATGATCAAATTGGTGTAGGCTTAGTAGCTAACCAAAGATGCACCACCTTAGGCTAATGCCAACATTTGCCAGAAGAGCTGGAGCGGCACCGAAGGGCACCCAACTCCATAGAAGAGGAGAATGTAGAGATAGCGCCGGCTGGAGTGGCCTAAATTATATAAGTATATATGGCATTGGGGAAGGAGTCCCAAAAAGGGTCCCCACTACAGTAATGACTGTCATATACTATTTGGTCTATGTAAATTAAATTAATGGTGGGCTAAATGTAAAGACATGTGGAATATCTGAGAGATAATTATACGTACGGTAAATAAATGGCGGATTCACTAGAATCTATTTATACATGGGTGGACACCTAACAATATAATGATGTTAGCATAACGTGTACAATAGGTGGTGTAGCGCACTCGGGATAATAGAAAACCGAGGCCGTGGAGGTGGATACGGCACGTGATGATCGGCAGCGAAATGCTGGTGAGCGCGTGCTAACGCGAGTTAGGCAAGAAAAAATGATCTCCAAGATGCCAATATCTGGCTGGGCGTGGAACTGAAGGATGTCCGAGCCCAGCTTGTGGACTCCGTGAAGGAGAATAAACAGCTTCGACGCGGCATTTTTAGTAAGTGCTTGAACAAACTTTTTAAAGGAGTTCCGCGAAGAAGCCTACTAACAGCGTTATGTCTGGAGGTATGCTGAGGGGTCGTCCCGCGGAGGAGATGCCCGAGTCTTCGGGTGATCTTCTACCAGAGCTCTCACAACTGCACGAACAAGTTCGGCAGGTGATGCAGGGTATTGCCCAAGCCTTGTCGCCATCCGCGTCCCCGCCAGGAGGCATGGGGGAGCTTATAGAGAAGCTCAAGGGAGTGCGGCGGTGCTTCCGATTATGGAAGATATCAGCCTGCCGGCAAGGTGGAAGGGAAGCCTGGGCTATGGTGAAGACACGATATACCAAGGCGGACCCAAACCACATGGCTGAGGTCGGACCTGTGGGGCCCGATGGGAAAGAGAGCCCTGTCTGTTTAGTGGATGACGAAGTAGAATTAGCCGCAAAGTATTCCCAACAGGATTGTAGGCTAGACAGCCTGTTGGATGGTATAGAGGAAGAATTTAATCAGTCTTAGTGACTATGTACTTCAAGTGACATATGTAATGTCCCTAGCCAGATTGTAAATCATTTGTCATGGCGGACCTTTTCGCTTCGACCTCTGGACCGATAGTCTGGAGTATATCCGAATACCCACTCGGTTATGTAAAAACCGGGACATGCATGGAAACCAGGCGTAGGGGTCATAAGTGCTTGAACAGACAAGTACCCAACTAGCTATGTTATATTACATGGATAGTAAGAAACATCTTCCAGGGATAGGTTCCTTTCCCTGGGTACGCATGCCCTAATGTGCATGTCCGAACTGCGAGACGCAGGCTAAAAAACATCTGAGGGCGTGTAGTAAATTAAATGAAAGTCATCTTTTATTCGCCGACCGAATATTCCCTTAAGAACAATAGCTTTCGGCTTCACCCAGTCTGAGGTACACATCCAGCTGACCCGGCAGTAACAATCGCAAAGGTGCTCCCCTTATGCCCTACACTACAAAAAAATACACTTCCGTGATGATACATGTTTGTCACAGTAGATCGCGTTTTCTGTCATGTATGTACATCCATGACAATTTTATGACAGAATCAAGATAGTCATACCTGTGCTATCGTAGAAGTGTTCCATGACATTACCAAAATTATCATGACGAAAATGACCACTTCCATGACGATAAATCGCGCGTCACAGAAGTGCTTTCGTCAAGGGTGACCGACACGTGGCATCCACCATAACGGAACAGCCCGTTAACAGCCCCGACCAATGGGGATTTTCCATGTGTAAAATCATCATTGGCTGGAGGAAACACGTGTCGGCTCATCGCGGGACAGATGTCATCCACTCATTGGACAGAAGGCGCCTATGATACGTCGACACGTGGCACGGCCCAACAGAGGCCCATTCCTGTGAAAAGGCCGGCCCGTTTGACTTGGTCAAAAGGTGGCGGGCCGGCCCATGGAAAGCCTGTTAGCCTGTTCGCATATAGCCCATTTACAGCCCGCTAACCCAAGGCCCGTTACGCCCTATCCGAATTAGGCCCAGTAGCGTCATCTGGGCCATCCAATATGATTCCAGCCCGTTTTCACTTCTGGCCCATGTATGGCCCATGACGTCTTTCGGCCCATATGAGGCCCTATGTAACTCTTGGCCATTAACGGCCCGTGGTGAAACTGGCCCGTAATGAACAGTGTATCACTTTATACCCATTAACGGCCCGTTATTCCGTTGGGCCGTTTCCAGCCCATGTTATCTTTCGGCCTTCTCAGAGCCCATTTATTCTTGGGCTCATTTCCAGCATTTTACTTACGGCCCGTTACTGTCATTTTCTGCTTGTGGGCCAAATTCAGCCTGTGGTTACAGTCGGCCCGTTTGTGGTCCGTTAATACGTTGGGCCGTTTTCATAGCGTCATCAAATACAGCCTATTAACGATGGCCTTATGGTCGGCCCATGAACGGACGATTCCAACTCTAGCCCGTTTACGGCCAGAATGCGGTCTGTTTGGCCCATGTTTGGCCAATCGATCATACGGCCCGTATAAGGCCCATTGATGATACGACCCAGAAGGCCCATTGTTTCTACGGCCCGTAGAAGGCCCACTCTACGGCCCGTAGGAGGCCCAGTGTCACTACAGTAAATATTAGCCCATGGTTATTGTGGCCTAGTTTAAAAAAATAGGTTATTGCAGCCACTAGCAAACCACAGAAAAAGAACTGCACTGACTACAAGCAAACAAATAAACAAGACAACAAGGAAATAAATAAGCAAGCAACTTACACTAGGCTATCACGGCTATTACACATATTACATCCACTGGGCATCAAAGTTCGCCACCAGTGCAAATATAGGGAACACAGCAGCATATAAACGCCGCAGCAAAACAAGTCCAGAACTGAAACCACTTCAGAAGAGCTCAAGAAACAATATCCTGGGTACCCATAATGCTGGCAAGATGCTTAGCAAGCTTATTAACTTTCTCTTGTTTGGCGCTTAAGTCCTCCAGCGCTTGCTGTTGCACCAGAAAGTATGCATCTGAATTCTGCAGGGACTTCCTCAGTCCTTCGGCTTCCTGTCGCATAACATCTGATCGATGTCTTTCAACTTGAAGTTGAGACTCAAGAAGCCGAACTAGATTCAGGCAACGAGTTCGAAGAGCTGGTGCCAGCAGTGGTAGCCAGTAACTCGAACACTACATCAAGACAGGACTTTGGGGTTGTCTCAGTGTCTTCAATATAGTTTTTATCCGCTTTCTTGGAGACCAACAGGGATGTCTCACTATCTTGAACCTTATCTGCATTACTTCCTTTACCATTGCATAACAGACTACTCTTCTCCACTTTATCCGCGTTCTAAAAGAGAAACAAACAAACACATCTCAAGTTTACAATGTAGTACATGAAACTCATTTTGGTAAACCGGTTCAGTAGTAAGGTGGACAGGATAACAGCATGAAACAAACATATATCTATGTAGTATGGTCACTGTATGGTCTATATCATTCTAGTTTATGTTGCCAAATCAAGATAGATACAGTTCGAATCATATCTATTTAAGACAAAGCAGCATATACAGAATATAAGTGTGGGAAACTACACAGCAATAACAACACTTGTAATGTGCATGGCATGAGAACATAACTGTTTATTCAATTGAAACTGAAATCAACATAGAGCAAGTTACAACAGCAAACAGCCAAACACGTTGAAGAAACATGTTTAAAACATACCTGTTGCGCCATTGGAGTTTCAATTGCATCCGTCAAATTTGAAATTAGTTGGTATCAGTAAATACAGTGATGCAAGAGCAAAGTAGTATGAACCATGGCTACGGAACCTGACCTGAGAACAATTCTTCTTCTGCTTTAAGCATTGACTTCGGGTTCGGAGTGGTGTGCTTCGTGATTTGGGCACTGCAGTTGCCTTACTAACTGCTTGTGTTTGGGTGCTCTAGTGGTGGAGACGGTGCTGTGTCAACGGGAACTGGGTGTCTATCTGCTGGGGTTGGGGTTAGAAGGGGTGTAGCTGGTTCTCTGTCCAACTGGGTAGGGGTACAATCTGCATGAGTGTGGGTTATGTGTGGTGGGGCTGGTTCTTGGGCAAGTACAACCGTGGTTCTATCTGCATCGACAGGTAGCACGATCTTTTCTGAAGACCGTGTTTTTACTCCCACAGATACTGCCATCACTCCCTCCAATTGAAATGGCTGATAAACAAGAAAAGTAATTGAATGTACAGACATTGTAAGATAGACAGGTG
Source organism: Triticum urartu (assembly GCF_003073215.2). Classification (NCBI taxonomy): domain Eukaryota; kingdom Viridiplantae; phylum Streptophyta; class Magnoliopsida; order Poales; family Poaceae; genus Triticum; species Triticum urartu. Next base: position 687,511,604 of record NC_053024.1, read on the forward strand.
CAATGGATAGTAGGGAAGAAAACAGGGCATGAAATAATTCACATTTATGTTGTCTAAGCAAACAGAATAGCAGGACATAATTTCACATATATGATGGCTAATTAAACAGGATAGCATGACACAATTTCACATGTATGATGGCTAACTAAACAGGATAGAATGACATACTTCAAAATATGATGACTATGTAAACAGGATGACATGATATAACTATACGATGTGTCTATTAAAGTGGTTGGCATGCCATAAATCACAAACATGCCGTCGATGGAAACATGATGGCATGATATAATTCACGGATAGAATGACATAATTTAAAATATGATGACTATGTAAACAAGATGAGATGATATAACTATATTATGTCTTTAGAAAATGGGTTGGCATGCCATAATTCAGATACATGCTGTCTATGTAAACATCATGGCATGACATAATTCAAATATATGATTTATATACTAAGGAAGTGAGCAGAGGGCAATCGCATATATGATGTGTCAACTAAGGAGATGGCATTCAATATTGTGTATATGATGTAAAAACTAAGCATTGCAATACAACATATGCATTATATGAGTAATATAACCCTGCCAAGTTGAGCATACACCTCAGGGGGATAATAGGACTGGTCATCTGCCTCTGAATCCTCCTCTGAAGAGCTATCTGTAACCAGCAAGATATCTGCCATTTGCATCATAGCTTTTATATCGACTATTTATTGCATTATGGGCTGTTATTTCCACATTATGTCACAATACTTATGGCTATTCTCTCTTATTTTACAAGGTTTACATAAGAGGGAGAATGCCGGCAGCTGGAATTCTGGGCTGGAAAAGGAGCAAATATTAGAGACCTATTCTGCACAACTCCAAAAGTCCTGAAACTCCACGGAATACCTTATAATAAATAATGAAAAATCCTCGCCAAAGATGAAGACCAGGGGCCCACACCCTTTCCACGAGGGTGGGGGGCGCGCCCCCCTAGGGCGCGCCCCCTACCTCGTGGGCCCCCTGGTGGCTCTCCGATGACCATCTTCTGCTATATGAAGTCTTTCGTCGAGAAAAAAATCAGAAGCAACCTTTCTGGGACGAAACTCCGCCGCCACGAGGCGGAACCTTGGAGAACCAATCTAGGGCTCCGGCAGAGCTGTTCTGCCGGGGAAACTTCCCTCCCGGAGGGGGAAATCATCGCCATCGTCATCACCAACGCTCCTCTCATCGGGAGAGGGCAATCTCCATCAACATCTTCATCAGCACCATCTCATCTCAAAACCCTAGTTCATCTCTTGTATCCAATTCTTGTCTCCAAGTCTGGATTGGTGCTAGTAGGTTGCTAGTAGTGTTAATTACTCCTTGTAGTTGATGCTAGTTGGTTTAATTGGTGGAAGATCATATGTTCAGATCCTATATGCATATTAATACCCCTCTGATTATGAACATGAATATGCTTTGTGAGTAGTTACGTTTGTTCCTGAGGACATGGGAGAAGTCTTGCTATTAGTAGTCATGTGAATTTGGTATTCGTTCGATATTTTGATGAGATGTATGTTGTCTCCTCTAGTGGTGTTATGTGAACGTCGACTACATGACACTCACCATTATTTGGGCCTAGAGGAGGCATTGGGAAGTAATAAGTAGATGATGGGTTGCTAGAGTGACAGAAGCTTAAACCCTAGTTTATGTGTTGCTTCGTAAGGGGCTGATTTGGATCCATATGTTTCATGCTATGGTTAGGTTTACCTTAATACTTTTGTTGTAGTTGCGGATGCTTGCAATAGAGGTTAATCATAAGTGGGATGCTTGTCCAAGTAAGGGCAGCCCAAGCACCGGTCCACCCACATACCAAATTATCAAAGTACCGAAAGCGAATCATATGAACGTGATGAAAACTAGCTTGACGATATTCCCATGTGTCCTCGGGAGCGCTTTTTCCTTATATAAGAGTTTGTCCAGGCTTGTCCTTTGCTACAAAAGGATTGGGCCACCTTGCTGCACTTTATTTACTTTTGTTACTTGTTGCTCGTTACAAATTCTTCACAAAACTATCTGTTACCACTTATTTCAGTACTTGCAGAGAATACCTTGCTGGAAACCGCTTATCATTTCCTTCTGCTCCTCGTTGGGTTCGACACTCTTACTTATCGAAAGGAGTACGATAGATCCCCTATACTTGTGGGTCATCAAGACTCTTTTCTCCGTTGCCGTTGGTAGTGGAATTTGGTAAGGAAAAATTTATATAGTGTGCTGAAATTTACTGTCACTTGTTACTATGGAAAGTAATCCTTGAGGGGCTTGTTCGGGGTATCTTCACCCCGACCAGTAGAGCAAAGAGTTGCTCCTCAACCTACTAGAACCTACATGAAAATGAAAATTCCTTTGAAATTCCTTCGGGTATGATAGAAAAACTGCTAGCTAATCCTTTTACAGGAGATGGAACAATGCATCCTGATGAGCACCTAATATATGTGGATGAAGTTTGTGGATTATTTAAGCTTGCAGGTGTGCCCGATGATGTTATTAAGAAGAGTCTTCCCTTTATCTTTGAAGGGAGATGCATTGACATGGTATAGGCTATGTGATGATACGGATCATGGAACTACAAAGATTGAAATTGGAATTTCATCAGAAGTTTTATCCTATGCATCTTGTTCATCGTGATCAGCAATTATATATATAATTGGCCTCGCGAAGGAGAAAGCATCGCTCAAGCTTGGGGGAGCCTTAAATCAATGTTATATTCATGCCCCAATCATGAGCTCTCAAGAGAAAATTATTCAAAAATTTATGCTCGGCTTTCTGAAAATAATCGCACCATGCTCGATACTTCTTGTGCTGGCTCTTTTATGATGAAGACATAGGATAGATGGGATTTATTGGAAAATTAAATGCAACTCTGAAGATTGGGACCTCGACAATGGTAAGGAGTCGGATATGACACCTAAGTTTGATTGTGTTAAATCTTTTATGGATACCGATATTTTCCGTAAGTTTAGCACTAAATATGGACTTGATTATGAGATAGTAGTTTCTTTCTGTGTTCTTTTGCTACTTATGTTGATCTCCCCAAGAAGAAGTGGTTTAAATATCATCCTCCCATAGAAAGTAAAAGTAGCTGCACCTATTAAAGTTGAAGAAAGAACTATCACTTATAATGATCCTTATTGTTCCTACTCTTATGTTGAGAAACCACCTTCCCTGTTAGAATAAAGGATCATGCTAAAAGCTTCAAACTGTGGTTCGTAAAAGCAATATTAAAACATATACACCTCCTGAGCAAGTTAAAGTTGAACCTAATATTTCTATTGTTAAAGATCTCTTGTCTGATAATATTGATGGGCATGTTATTCAGTTCTGCGGTGAAACTCCTAAGAATTGCTAAACCTGTGCTAAAGATAAAAATAGACATGTGGTAGGCATGCCTGTTATTTCTGTTAATAGGAGATCATTGTTATCATGGCTTATGTGATATGGGTGCTAGTGCTAGTGCAATACCTATTGACTTATACAAAGAAATTATGCATGACATTGCACCTGTTGAGTTAGAAGAAATTGATGTTACTATTAAACTTGCTAATAGAGATACTATTTCACCAATGGGAATTGTTAGAGATGTTGAAGTCTTGTGTGGGAAAACTAAATATCCTGCTGATTTTCTTGTTCTTGGTTCCCCACAAGATAGCTTTTGTCCCATTATATTTGGTAGACCCTTCTTAAATACTAATGCTACCATAGATTGCAAAGATGTTGTTACTATTGGTTTAGATGATATGACTCATGAATTTAATTTCTCTAAATTTAGTAGACAACACATGAAGAAGAATTACCTAGTAAGGATGAAATTATTGGTCTTGCTTCTATTGCCGTACCTCCTAGTGATCCTTTAGAACAATATTTGCTAGACCATGAAAATGATATGTTTATGAATGAAAGAAGAAGGAAATAGATGAAGTATTCTTTAAACAGGAACCTATTCTGAAACACAATTTGCCATGTTGAAATCCTAGGGGATCCCTCCTCCACCTAAGGGTGATCCCATGTTTGAGCTTAAACCGTTGCCTGATAATCTTAAATATGCTTATCTTGATGAAAAGAAGATATATCCTGTTATTATTAGTGCTAACCTTTCAGAGCATGAAGAAGAAAGATTATTGAAAACTCTGAAGAAGCACCGTGCTGCTATTGGATATACTCTTGATGATCTTAAGGGCATTAGTCCCACTCTATGTCAACATAAAATAAATTTGGAAGCAGATGCCAAACCAGTTCGTGATCCTCAACGACGTCTGAATCCTAAAATGAAAGAAGTGGTAAGAAAAGAAATACTAAAGCTTCTGGAGGCAGGTATAATTTATCCCGTTGCTGATAGTCAGTGGGTAAGTCCTGTTCATTGTGTCCCTAAGAAGGGAGGTATTACTGTTGTTCCTAATGATAAAGATGAATTGATTCCACAAAGAATTATTACAGGTTATAGGATGGTAATTGATTTCCGCAAATTAAATAAGGCTACTAAGAAAGATCATTACCCCTTACCTTTTATCGATCAAATGCTAGAAAGATTATGCAAACATACACATTACTGCTTTCTAGATGGTTATTCTGGTTTCTCTCAAATACCTGTGTCGGCTAAAGATCAATCAAAGACTACTTTTACATGCCCTTTTGGTACTTTTGCTTATAGACGTATGCCTTTTGGTTTATGTAATGCACCTGCTACCTTTCAAAGATGCATGATGGCTATATTCTCTGACTTTTGTGAAAAGATTTGTGAGGTTTTCATGGACGACTTTCGTCTATGGATCTTCTTTTGATGATTGCTTGAGCAACCTTGATCGAGTTTTGCAGAGATGTGAAGAAACTAATCTTGTCTTGAATTGGGAAAAGTGCCACTTTATGGTTAATGAAGGTATTGTCTTGGGGCATAAAGTTTCTGAAAGAGGTATTGAAGTTGATAAAGCCAAGGTTGATGCTATTGAAAAGATGCCATCCCAAGGACATCAAAGGTATAAGAAGTTTCCTTGGTCACGCCGGATTTTATAGGAGGTTCATTAAGGACTTCTCAAAAATTTCTCGGCCTCTGACTAATTTATTACAAAAAGATATACCATTTGTCTTTGATGATGATTGTGTAGAAGCATTTGAAATACTTAAGAAAGCATTGATCTCTGCACCTATTGTTCAGCCACCTGATTGGAATTTACCCTTTGAAATTATGTGTGATGCTAGTGATTATGCTGTAGGTGCTGTTCTAGGACAAAGAGTTGATAAGAAATTAAATGTTATTCAATATGCTAGTAAAACTCTAGACAATGCTCAAAGAAATTATGCTACTACTGAAAAAGAATTCTTAGCAGTTGTATTTGCTTGTGATAAGTTCAGACCTTATATTGTTGATTCTAAAGTAACTATTCACACTGATCATGCTATTAAATATCTTATGGAAAAGAAAGATGCTAAACCTAGACTTATTAGATGGATTCTCTTGCTACAAGAATTTGATTTGCATATTGTTGATAGAAAGGGAGCTGAGAACCCCGTTGCAGACAACTTGTCTAGGTTAGAAAATGTTCTTGATGACCCACTACCTATTGATGATAGCTTTCCTGATGAACAATTAAATGCATAAAGTACTTCTCGTAGTACCTTGGTATGCTGATTATGCTAATTACATATTGTTGCTAATTTATACCACCTAGCTTCACATACCAACAAAAGAAAAAGTTCTT
>NC_053024.1:687518325-687537635 GCF_003073215.2 Triticum urartu
ATAGATAACGGAAACGATTCCCAAGCTCTTCGTAATGCTGAAATCAACGAAGGTAGAAATCAAGAAAAACATCAAGTGTTGATGGTAACAAGACCACTAGTTTCAAGAAAAGGGCAAAGGGAAGAAGGGGAACTTCAAGAAGAACGACAGCAAGCAAGTTGCTGCTCAAGTGAAGAAGCCCAAGTCTGGTCCTAAGCCTGAGACTAAGTGCTTCTACTGCAAAGGGACTGGTCACTGGAAGCGGAACTACCCCAAGTATTGGCGGATAAGAAGGATGGCAAAGTGAACAAAGTATATTTGATATACAGATTATTGATGTGTATTTTACTAGTGTTCGTAGCAACCCCTCGGTATTTGATACTGGTTCAGTTGCTAAGAGTAGTAACTCGAAACGGGAGTTGCAGAATGAACAGAGACTAGTTAAGGGTGAAGTGACGATGTGTGTTGGAAGTGGTTCCAAGATTGATATGATCATCATCACACACTCCCTATACTTTCGGGATTAGTGTTGAACCTAAATAAGTGTATTTGGTGTTTGCGTTGAGCATGAATATGATTTGATCATGTTTATTGCAATACGGTTATTCATTTAAGAAGAGAATAAATTGTTGTTCTGTTTACATGAATAAAACCTTCTATGGTCATACACCCAATGAAAATGGTTTGTTGGATCTCGATCGTGGTGATACACATATTCATAATATTGAAGCCAAAAGATGCAAAGTTAATAATGATAGTGCAACTTATTTGTGGCACTGCCGTTTAGGTCATATTGGTGTAAAGCGCATGAAGAAAATCCATGCTGATGGGCTTTTGGAATCACTTGATTATGAATCAGTTGATGCTTGCGAACCATGCCTCATGGGCAAGATGACTAAGACTCCGTTCTCCGGAACAATGGAGCGAGCAACTGACTTATTGGAAATAATACATACTGATGTATGCGAGTCCGATGAGTGTTGAGGCTCGCGGCGGGTATCGTTATTTTCTAACCTTCACAGATGATTTGAGCAGATATGGGTATATCTACTTGATGAAACATAAGTCTGAAACATTTGAAAAGTTCAAAGAATTTCAGAGTGAAGTGGAAAATCATCGTGACAAGAAAATAAAGTTTCTACGATCTGATCACAGAGGCTAGAATATTTGAGTTAAGTGTTTGGTCTTCATTTGAAAACAATGTAGGAATAGTTTTGCAACTCAATCATGCAACGCACACCAACAGTAATGCTTTCGTTGTTCCATCTTACTGCGATGTGGACGATTTGTGTGTAAGACCCCAGCTGCAGTGGAGGAAGCGATGAATGCTTTTTGGAACCGGCACCATATCACCCTTCTATATATGTTTCTTTATTGCAAAAAAAGTCAATGGTTGTGATGACTTTTTTTGGCATGAAACCACCGGCCGGTACACATTTTTTTGTGGAGTGCTCCATAAATGGAGCAAATAACAAAAAAGGGGGGTCACTAGGGTCTCTCAACACCTCGCATGTTTGCCAACAAATCTGATCTAAAACGAGCCCACGCTACAAACCACTTGAGCATTAAAAACAGTATCTATGTTCTACAAGAGATGACTGGTCTAAATATCCGGAAAACTAAACTAATTGAATCCAAGCCTATTGTGAGGAGCTTAACCGGCTGTCACATACTCCAGCTCTCGCTATGGAGTTTTCTTCACTTCTACTTGCGAGGCATATTTATCTTAAAGAAACGTAAACCAAGTAGCAAATTGTTATGCACGCAAATCTATTTGATGTGTTACAAATATGGTGAGTATCATACAAAGCCAAATATTAGGTAAATTACTCAAAATATAAATATAATACCATTATTGTATTGTTACACAAAGTTAGTATTTATAACTGACAGAAACAGTGTAAAGAAAGTTTTATGCAATAATTATGATGTTAAATGTACTAAAAAAATAATTGTGAACCTTACTATGGGTCAACATGGATTTTGTTCACTCTATGATCACTTTGCATACCATTGAATATCCATATCAACAATTTAATTTTTTTAATTAGACTATGTTTAAATGTATTCTAAAAAATATTCCAAATAATTTTCAAATATTCGGACAAGATTGAATATACATATCCAGTAGTTTCACAAATTTTAAGTTTTGGAAATTTTAATTAATAACCGAGAGAGCCTGGAGCTAAGTGCCATACACAAATGTGCATACAATTATGAAAATACTCGTATAATTAAAATGTAATAGTGTTTGGATTGTAATTTACAAAGATATTTGTATATTATTTGAAATTATCACAACAATTTTTAAATTCACAAATTGTTTATAAGTATAATATATCTTATATTAAAATAATAATACATGAAATTAAAGTAGTCTATTTAGTTGGTGTTTACCCATATCTTTTATTATCGAGTGGAACATACGTATTTTATTAAAGACACACATGTTATATGTAGAGTGCAAGAACAATATTTATAATGTTTCATAACCTTATCTCATCAGCGTCTGTATGTATATCTTTGTAACCATCCCAAATATATGAGCCATAACCTCGAACGTTTACATTAGAATTAAAGAACAATAGCGGTGCAAAAAAGGTTGCAGGTACTGCTGCCCTGTTTCAAAGAGTCCACAGCACCGCTTTGGTTCATAGATTGTTGTTACTCCTGTTATAGGAGTAGTCACAAAGGATTCGAGTTGAGATAGGTATATTCCAATAGATGAAAAGGGTCACCAGCTAGAGATCTCACACGAAACTGTGCACGGACAGCATTCGTCATTATCGCTAATGCATCAACTCCGCGAACTAAGAGCTTGCCGCGCGTTGAACTCGCTCGCCAAGTGAGTTCCTCCGTGGTTTACCCACGAGAGCAATTCACGAACAATCAAGTATCTAAGTCGCCAAGGAGACAAGACTCGCCCTGCGAAAAGGATTGCCGGAAGACCAAACAAGGCACTCAAGGACTTATGCCGTACGCGCCATCGACTCCTGGCAAGGCCCGGTGGCGACAAAGCTCGGACGCCGACGGCGGAAACAACACACGGAACCCGAGCCCTACATAACATAGGCAGACTTGCGCTATGTGGCGCATGTAATATGTCCACCCATTCTGTGTCGCCGCGCCTCCAGCACATCCACCAACGTGTCGCTCTGGGACCCTTCCAGGCGTACGTGGCGGGAGGCTGTGCAGCCAGCGGTGCGCGGTGGCAAGCGGCGCTGACAAGATTGCCATCGTGGCGAGCGGTGGCGTCCCTGACGGTCCCTTTTGCACTATTTAGGCGACGCAGACGGGCATTTAATGCCCTGTCCCCTGCCGTCAGGGTTAGGTATGATACACTGTAGCAGGTAGCTGTACCAACCGCAACACCTTTCCATTTTTACCCTTGTCTACGTTGCCACCTGTCGGTGACCCCTTGAGCATATAAAAGGAGGCCCATGCGCAACGTAGAGGGGGGGGAGGAAGAGAACACTCAGGCTCGGTCTCGTTAGCTGCTGGGGTGTACTGTAGCACTCCGCGCTCCCGAGCAAGAACTCAATACAAACCACAAAGCAGGAGTAGGGTTTTACGCATCCGTGCGGCCCGAACCTGGGTAAACTGCTCGTGTGCTTCGCCTCGATCCGCTCTTCGTGCGACCCTCGCCCCCGCCGAACCGAAAGGGACTCGGTCCGCCGGTCCCATTGCTCGTGGATTAGTCCCCCGACATCCTTGGCGCGCCAGGTAGGGGTGTCGAGGTTGTGTGAACCAGATCCGGCGTTCACACGAGCTAGATCTTCATCATCTTCATCGACATGCCGCCGAAGAAGAAGGCTTCGGAGGCGGCTGCTCCGTCCGCGCCGAACCCACCACCGCCGGAGCAAACGGCTGATGGGGCAGACGCCGGCGGAAGAACGGGCGTCGACGAGGGAGCTCACGGTGCTGCCAGGTCCAAGGACAAGGCTGCGCTGCCCATCGGCGGCGTAGCCGGCTCCCACAACGACCGGGCGCACTCCAAGACCTCGGCGTCCGTACATGCACCGCGCCCATCTCAGGAGGCGCGGGACCGGCAGCGTCATGGTACTCACGGTACCATGCGTTTGCTGGACCAAGATCGAGCTGGTGGATCTCGGAGTGCTCAAGACCAGCATGCACGCCAACATGCTGGCACGAGCGAGGCACGGTCGCCTGGACGGGATACTGCTCCTTCTAACATAGTTAGAAGTCCGAGCATAGCTCCCACTCCGCTTCGCAACCCGTTCCACCGCAGAAGCTTTGGCGCGAGCTCAACTGCTCCTTAGCTCCCACAATTTCATGAAGTACGCAGCAGCAGCTTTGGCGCGAGCGCTCATACTTCTATCTCCCCTGGTACGTACCCCCCTCTACGCAGACACACTATCAAGAAACCTGGTAGTGGGTCCTACTCAACTTCAAAACCTCAATCGCGATACCGCCAACGACGTACATGCACTGCCCTCAAACTGCAGCTCGAGCACCGGTGTCGCAGCCGCGGCAAGTCAGCCAGGCACGAGCCGGTGGCGACAAGACCGGTGGGGGTGCAACCACTGTGCACTCTCCGCCCCGAAGGCCAAGATCGCCGACTCGCCGGATCCACCTCGACAGCGACTCCACCGCGTCATCAGATCCACGAGCTCGTCGCGATCAGCGCCAAGTTCTTCACGAACGACAGCAAGAAGACGCTCGTACTCGCATCGAGCGCCGAAGAGAAGCGCGACGTCAATCGGACCAGCGCGCTGGGCCCTCTGTCGACATGCATGCGCCAGGGGAACCAGGCGACTTGCCGTACGCGGTAGGTTGCCCTGCGTTTACTCGTGAGCTGCGGCAAGTCCAGTGGCCCAGCACGAAGAATTTCAAGCCAGACGTACCAGAGAAGTACGACGGCAAGTCGCATCCGTCGGAGTTCCTCAGCATCTACACCATCGCGGTGCAGGCTGCCGGGGGGCGGGACGACAAGATCCTTGCCAACTACTTCCCGCTGGTGCTCAAGCCCAACGTCAGGTCCTAGCTCATGCACTTGCCGGACAACTCCATATCCTCCTGGGCAGACCTATGCCATCAGTTTGTCGGCGCCTTTACAGGCGGCCACAAACCTCATGGCCAAGAGAGTGACCTTCATCTGCTCGCCCAGAAGGAAGGAGAGCCCCTGCGCAAGTACATTCAGAGATTCAGCCGTGTACAGCACAACATCCCAGATGTCCACCCTGCCGCGGTCATCAGCGCGTTCCATCAGAACGTGCGTAACCGCAGGATGCGGGAGGAGATGGCGATGTGCAAGATCAGAGACGTCAGTGAGCTGTATGCCCTGGCCGACAAGTGTGCACGTGCTGAGGAAGGGAGGAAACTCCCCGGAGAGAATACAGGAGCAGGAGGATCTGACAGTGAGGATGCTGCCCCGGCAAAGAAAAACCGGCGGCGGAACAGGAAGAAGAAAGGCAAAGATGTGCTAGTCGTTGAGCAGTCCGGCAACGAAGGTGGCGCCAAGAAAGCCAAAGTTGGTAGCTCCGGCAAGGAGATTGCCGCATGCACCAACTGCCAGGCTGTGGCGGTCGCCGACAAGCAGGACGGGACACCGACAAGCAGTACTGCAAGATTCCACCGCACCAAGGGCCATGACCTCCAGAGCTGCAAGAAGGTCGAGCAGCTTGTCCAGCAGCAAAAGGCTGAATACGAGCGACGCGACAAGGAGAGGGCCCAAGGAGGCGCTGGAGAATCCGGCAAGAAGCGCGCCGGCCGGGGAGGACGCCGCGGCAAGGCCAAGCAGCGGCAAGGAGACAGACCTCCCCGCGGCCGCGACAAGGATGAAGATGACGACGACGACGAAGACATGGATGGTGTCGAGACCAGTGAGCAGGAGTTCCAGAAAGCCACAGAGGTCTTGTGCGTTGACGGCGGTGCTTCTCTGCATACTTCGCACCGCCAACTCAAGCAGTGGGTGCGGGAAGTCAATGCGGAACGGAACCACCTGTCGAGTCACGCAAGCTTCTGAAATGGTCCAGCACGCCTATCATCTTTGATATTGAGGACCACCCTGATCGCACAACTGCGGTCGGGTGCTTGCCGATGTTGGTTTCACCAACTATCCGCAACCTCAAGGTCACTAAGATGCTAGTTGACGGCGGGGCCGGCTTGAACCTGATCTCCTCCGCTGTACTCCAGAAACTCCAGATCCCTGACAGCGAGCTTGAAGAGACCGGCACATTCCAAGGAATCAACCCGGGAAGGAGCAAGCCGAAGGGGAAGGTCACGTTGCCAGTAACATTTGGCAGCGAGGTGAACTTCAGGACTGAGAGGGTCACTTTTGACGTTGCCGATTTTCCATTGCCTTACAATGGGATACTCGGCCGTCCAGCACTCGCCAAGTTCATGGCAGCCTCTCACTACGCATACAACATGCTGAAGATGCCAGGCCCGATAAGCGTCATCTCTGTCCCTGGCGACAAGAAGGATGCTCTTATCTGCGCCGACAAGATCTACCGGGAAGCGGCAGCCGCAACAGATCGCAAGTCACCTGCCGTTGAAGCTCCCGGGGGGAAGAAGAAGACCAAGTCCGGCAAGAGTTCTGATGCCCACTCCGGCAAGCGCACCTCTTCGGAGTGCTGCGCTGCCGTCGAGGACGCACCATCGAGCTCCACCGGCAAGTGTAAGAAGACAATGGCAGCTCCGCCAGAGACAAGAAGGTGTCCGCCAAGGAGGACGGCACTGGTGGTACCTTCACCATCAGTGCCACTCTCGACCCTAAATAGGAAAGCGCGCTCATTGCTTTCCTGCGGGCGAACGATCGACGTGTTTGCGTGGCAACCGTCTGACATCCCCGGTGTTCCCAGGAAAGTAATTGAGCACACATCTTGCCGTTTGTCCTCATGCGCGGCCCGTCAAGCAGAAGGTCAGGAAGCAAGCAGTGGAGCGCCAAGAATTCATCGCAGAAGAGATCAAGAAGTTGGAAGCAGCAGGCCTTGTCAGAGGAGTGCTCCATCCTACGTGGTTGGCCAATCCTGTAGTCGTGCGCAAGGCAAACGGGAAATGGAGACTTTGTATCGACTTTTACCGATGTTAACAAAGCTTGTCCCAAAGACCCATTTCCTTTGCCGCGCATTGACCAGATTGTTGACTCCACGGCCGGATGTGACTTGCTTTCATTTCTTGACGCATACTCAGGATACCATCAGATCTTCATGGCAGAAGAGGATGAGGAGAAGACCGCATTCATTTACCATGTGGCACGTACTGTTTCATACGGATGCCTTTCGGTTTAAAAAATGCTGGTTCAACATTTGCAAAGGGTAGTCCATGTCGCTCTTGAGCACAAATACACAGAAATGTGGAAGCCTACATGGATGACATATAGTGGTCAAGAGCAAGACAAGGCAACTCTGATTCAAGATTTAGACGAGACCTTTGCAAATCTGCGCAAGATCAGCCTCAAGCTCAACCCCGAGAAGTGTGTGTTTGGAGTCCCCTCCGGCAAGCTTCTCGGGTTCTTCGTGTCTCAGCGGGGAATTGAGAGCCAATCCCGACAAGATCAAGGACCATTGAGCAGATGAAGCACCAAAGCGCGTCCAAGATGTACAAGACCTTGTCATCGGTTGCGTGGCTGCTCGATCAGCAGCGTTTCATCTCTACGGTCTGCCTGAGCCGCTCGACCCTGTCGTTTTTCAAATTATATGAAAAAGGCGGAGCTTCAATAAGGCACCTCCGGAATATCCGTTCGACCCCCTTCCCCCCTCGGTCTTGCACCGTGTTCCGAGGCCCCCCACTGTCTGTACCATGCTAGGCTCGTCACACTCTCAACCTACACGTGTATTCGCGCTGTCGTAAATAACTGGCTTCACCTCATCCCCGTTGTATGCGCACCGCAGAATGGATCAACGAGGCTGCGCTGCAAGACTTGAAGAGATACCTGTCCTCCACTCCAACACTTGTCGCACCTAAGCCACAAGAGAAGTTGCTGCTGTATATAGCGGCAACCAATCAAGTGGTTAGTGCTGCGTTAGTAGCAGAGAGGGAGGCAGATGACGAGCCAGCAACCACGGCAGGCGCATCCAGCGACAAGCAGGGGGCTTCCCCGACAAGCTCTGGTCCCGACAAGGATGGATCTGCGCAGACGCGCGAGGAGATACAGAAGAGAATGGTACAGCGCCCAGTTTACTTTGTCAGTTCCCTTCTGCAGGGGGCTAGGTCAAGGTACTCTGGCGTGCAGAAATTGCTTTTCGGCCTTCTCATGGCCTCGAGAAAGCTGCGCCATTACTTCCAAGCACATGAGATCACAGTTGTCACTCGCTTTCCGCTGAAGAGGATACTACAGAATCCAGAAGCGACAGGCAGGATTGTTGAGTGGGCACTGGAACTGTCAAGCTTTGGCCTCAAGTTTGAGAGTACTTCAACTATCCAGAGCAGAGCATTGGCAGAATTCATAGCAGAATGGACGCCAACACCAGATGAAGAAATTCCAGAAACGAGCATCCCCGTCAAGGAAGCAAGCAAAGAGTGGCTGATATACATTGATGGTGCCTTTTCGCTGCAAGGCGCCGGCGCTGGTGTGCTGCTTGTCGCACCCACCGGAGAGCACCTCAAGTACGTAGTCCAGATGCACTTTCCCAAGGAGCAAGCAACAAACAATACTGCAGAGTATGAGAGCTTGCTTGCCGGTCTACGGATCGCAGCCGGCCTTGGGATCAAGAAGCTCATTGTCAGGGGTGACTCGCAGCTTGTCGTCCGCCAAGTGAACAAGAGCTATCAGAGTCCGTTGATGGAAGCCTACGTCGACGAAGTGAGAAAGCTAGAAGAGCACTTTGACGGGCCTACAGATGGAGCATGTTCCAAGAGCTCAGAACGCCATTGCCGATGGCCTATCAAAGTGCGCCGCACTTAAGTTACCTGTGGAACCAGGGATACTTTGTGCTCAAGTGACATCAGTAACGTAATTCATCAACATATGCTGTGTATATTCTGACCATGACAACTGGAACGTCGAAGGTCACCTAAGAAGAGGAAGTTGAATATTTATTCATTGGTTGACTATATTTCGACGAGGACACTATAGTCATCCCTCGCCACGCGCGTCTGTCGAGCCGACCAAGAAGGTCCAACGCATATCCAATACGCCAAGAAGTCACCGGCGCTGAGGAGGCATAGTCTCCTCACTCCTGAGCAGCAAGAGCACCTCGCATAGGGCTATTAGTCTCACCGTTGAAAGCAACAAACCCGACAAGTTTTGCTCTCAGCAAGCACTTCTCAGCATACAGGGCGATTCATGTCAAAGCTCCGGCAGAGCCGCACAGCGATTCTCGCTTCTCTGTTAGAAGTGCGGCGCAATATGTTCCCGAGCAGCATCGACAGATCACACTTTTAGTAATATCTATGTTGCTCCGAGCCGACCAAAAAGACTCCTAGAGCTAATGTGAGACAACGTCTCATAGAAGTGATTGTTTGCGATATCCTGTATTGTAATGTGTAGGGAGGAAACTCTATCCTGAGAGGGTTCAATGCTAAGCACAAGCGGAGAGAATGTCGTTATAGCCCGGACCAGGGCATACAAAACGCTATACCCAAGTACGTGTCTGGATCAAGCCACAAGTGCTAGATATGTAACAGACTCAACGGTCGTAAAAAATGGAGCAATGTGTTCAATTTCACCGGGAACGAAATCTGACTCAACATGAAAAACTGATGTTAATGAGTAGGAATGAATGAATAGACACAACATGAAGGCTATATTGGTGTCACCAACATTGGCCGCACCACGCACCAGCACCCCGGCAAAGCATTTCTGTGCAAAGCATTCCTATGTGCGGACCGAGCTGCCACGTTCCGAGGGTATGGAGCAACTGACAAGTGACTCGCAAGTACGGTAGAGTGAACACAGTGTCAGTAGCGAGGTTTGATCCGTGCCACCTGTCCAAGTTCATACCAAATCACCACAGTCAAGCTCTCCAGACGATCCTTTATTCCTGGCCATTTTCGTCTAGGGCTCGAGAGTACATCTCCTAGTCTCGGCCCTTGAATCCCACACACGATACAAGTCGAGCGGGCTTTAATCTTAGGTACATATGTGACGTTGCAATCGAACAAGTTTCACAAAGAGAGTGGCTGGAGTGGAAGCAATATGCAAGGAAGGTCGACAGCGACCAGTCACACAGTACACTAATAGCTTCTTCGCGCATAGTCTCTCCGGTATGTTGCCCGCTCGATCGCCACTTACAGGATAGAATTCCACGAGACGACATTGAGGAGTCTAGCATTCGTGCATAGACACTACGCACGTAGACCATCTGTGTCAGGAGCGTGATCCGTAGTCAGCAGAAATTTAAAATTTTCTACGCATCACCAAGATCAATCTATGGAGTAATCTAGCAACGAGGGGAAGGGGAGTGCATCTACATACCCTTGTAGATCGCTAAGCGGAAGCGTTACTAGAACGCGGATGAGGTAGTCGTACTCGTAGCGATTCAGATCGCGGTCGATTCCGATCTAAGCGCCGAACAACGGCGCCTCCGCGTTCAACACACGTGCAGCCCGGTGACGTCTCCCATGCCTTGATCCAGCAAGGAGAGAGGGAGAGGTTGGGGAAGACTCCGTCCAGCAGCAGCACGACGGCGTGGTGGTGGTGGAGGAGCGCGGTACTCCAGCAGGGCTTCGCCAAGCACTAGAGAACGAGAGGAGGAGGGAGAGAGGTAGGGCTGCGCCTTGGGAGAGAGAGACTCGTGTGTTGTGCAGCCCCAAAACCTCCACTATATATAGGGGCAAGGGCAAGGGGAGGCGCCCTAGGGTTTCCCCTAGGGGGGGCGGCGGCCAGGGCAGATGGGATCTCCCCTTGGGTGACTTGGCCCCCAAGCCAGGAGGTGGGAACCCTAGATGGGGCGCCCCAAACCCCCTGGTCACGTGGGAATAGGTGAGGGGGGCGCACAGCCCCTTAGTGGGCTGGTTTGCCCCCTTCCCTTGGCCCATGAAGCCCCCAACACTTGCCGGGGCTCCCGAAACACCTTTCGGTCATGCTGGTCATCACCCGGTACCTCCGGAACACTTCCGGACTCCAAAACCCTTCGTCCAATATATCAATCTTCACCTCCGGACCATTCCGGAACTCCTCGTGACGTCCGGGATCTCATCCGGGACTCCGAACAACATTCGGTAACCGCGTACATACTTTCCCTATAACCCTAGTGTCATCGAACCTTAAGTGTGTAGACCCTACGGGCTTCGGGAATCAATGCAGACATGACCGAGACATCTCTCTGGTCAATAACCAACAGCGGGATCTGGATACCCATGTTGGCTCCCACATGTTCCACGATGATCTCATCGGATGAACCACGATGTCAAGGATTCAATCAATCCCGTATACAATTCCCTTTGTCTACGGTATAGTACTTGCCCGAGATTCGATCGTCGGTATCCCGATACCTTGTTCAATCTCGTTACCGGCAAGTCTCTTTACTCGTTCCGTAACACATCATCCCGTGATCAACTCCTTGGTCACATTGTGCACATTATGATGATGTCCTACCGAGTGGGCCCAGAGATACCTCTCCGTTACACGGAGTGACAAATCCCAGTCTCGATTCGTGCCAACCCAACAGACACTTTCGGAGATACCCGTAGTGCACCTTTATAGCCACCCAGTTACGTTGTGACGTTTGGTACACCCAAAGCATTCCTACGGTATCCGGGAGTTGCACAATCTCATGGTCTAAGGAAATGATACTTGACATTAGAAAAGCTTTAGCAGACGAACTATACGATCTTGTGCTAGGCTTAGGATTGGGTCTTGTCCATCACATCATTCTCCTAATGATGTGATCCCGTTATCAATGACATCCAATGTCCATGGTCAGGAAACCATGACCATCTATTGATCAACGAGCTAGTCAACTAGAGGCTTACTAGGGACATGTTGTGGTCTATGTATTCACACATGTATTACGGTTTCCGGTTAATACAATTATAGCATGAACAATAGACAATTATCATGAACAAGGAAATACAATAATAACCATTTTATTATTGCCTCTAGGGCATATTTCCAACATAGTTGTAAGCCGGCAGACAGTTATGACCCGACAGACAGTTATAACCCGCAAAATAGTTATGACCCGACAGAAGTTATAACCCGGCAAACAGTTATAACCTGGCAAACAGTTATAACCCGGCAGACAGTTATGACCTGGCGGACAGTTATAAACCGGCAGACAGAGTCGCCTGGGGTTAATAAGCCCAAGATGTTAAGAAGCCCATGGGGAGAAGCCCGTGATGAGAAGTCGGAATAGGTTGAGTCTTAATCCGACTAGGACTCTACATGTAACCCACCCCTTCAACTTATATAAGGAGGGGTGGGGCACCCCAAGAGGGGGGAGGTAATCTTTAAGGCTAGAGACAATTAGAAGATCCGGTTTATGCGGCGACTCCCTCATGAGCATAATGAGACCTAGCCACAAACAACATGTAGGGCTATTACTGGATAATGTTTCCCGGGGCCCGAAGCTGTCTAAACCCTTGTCTTGTGTGTTAATCCACCTCGCGTCTCTCATCCCAATCAACCCCTCTCAAGCTACCACATAGATCCGTTGGCCTCACGACTAAGTCGTCACACTAGGACATCTGCCGTGACAATTCCACGACAGTTGGCGCCCACCGTGGGGCCTGCGCACGGTGGTGTTGAGTTCTTGGAGGGATTTCTCTAAAAGGATCGAGAAGTTTGCAACTTTCGAGATGAAGGAAAGATTAGTTTCGAAAGGATCTACATCAGCTTTAAGTTCGCTAGATCAAGATCAACAATTTTTCATGGGCATCAGTTCAATTAACAAAGATCATCAGGGAAAATCCTGAAGGTTTAGCGTCAAGTCGCCGCGTTCATCAGCAGGATCGATCTGCCGTCATCAGACGAACTAAAACCAAGAGTACTTGGAAAGAGACCCGGACGTGGGCGAGTCAAAACTGCCACGACTCGGAAACTGTCCACGACCCGGACTCCTCGATTGAGTTTCCGCTGTCAAGCCGCCCGCGGACCTGGGCCACCGGGCCGAGGTGCCATCGACCGCGCCAGGCCGACATCGCCACTGCTTCGAGCCACCCTATTGAGCCACGCGGTGCTTCGCGCCTCTGCCGCCGTTTTCTCCCTTGCGGAAAGCCACCATCACATGAACCGAAGTCAGATGAGAATTCCAATTGTGCAAACACAAGACAAGTCTCAAGCGGGCCATGAAATCATGAGTCGGAGATTGTTTATGAAAAAAGAGATCAGAGAGATTAATTGTTAGCTCCATGACAGATGGATCAGGAGGTCAAAGCAACCACGACCACAACCAGACTTGAGCTCCATCTTCAATTCTGTTTCTGAGTCACTGTCCGGATTACCTTCGCCTCGATACTCACCGCTGTTGCGCCCCGTCCCTGCGCGAATCGGCGGACAAGTCATTGGTCTTCACCAAGTCGCTGTTCTAAGTGCCTCCGAGTCATCCTCGTTCGTTTTCCTGCCATAAGCCCTTCTACTGCAGCTGCGCTTCGCCAGCGCATCTCTGCATCGCCTTGAGCCGCCGTCGGACTCCACTTTAAACCGTCATCGATGCCACGGCCTTCCAGCTCCGTCAAGCCACGCAGGCCTCTACTCTGGGCCGCATCCGCACCCCTAAGTCGCCCAACATCCTTGCCTTGCCTCTAAGCAACCTCGCCGCCAAGTCATTGTGGCTGGGGTTCACCGACCTTGCGAGCCGGCCTGCTGCCTCCGCTGGCGCTGCCCTTGCCACTCCGGGCCATTGTCGTTTCCCCCTCTGCCACCTCCGTGCATGAGCCGGCCTTCGTTGTCTTCACTAAATTGAGCCGCGGAGCCTCTGTCGAGTCGCCTGTCCGAGCGCTTCGCCACCTCCATGAGCCGCCTATCAATGGTTATTATTATATTTCCTTGTTCATGATAATTGTCTATTATTCATGCTATAATTGTATTAACCGGAAACCATAATACATCTGTGAATACATAGACCACAAGTGTCGTCCACCCCAGTGAACTAGTGATGACCCACAAGTATAAGGGGATCTATCGTAGTCCTTTCGATAAGTAAGAGTGTCGAACCCAACGAGGAGCAGAAGGAAATGATAAGCGGTTTCCAGCAAGGTATTCTCTGCAAGTACTGAAATAAGTGGTAACAGATAGTTTTGTGATAGGATAATTTGTAACGAGCAACAAGTAACAAAAGTAAATAAAGTGCAGCAAGGTGGCCCAATCCTTTTTGTAGCAAAGGACAAGCCTAGACAAACTCTTATATGATGTAAAGCGCTCCTGAGGACACATGGGAATATCGTCAAGCTAGTTTTCATCATGTTCATATGATTCGCGTTCGGTACTTTGATAATTTGGTATGTGGGTGGACCGGTGCTTGGGTACTATCCTTACTTGGACAAGCATCCCACTTATGATTAACCTCTATTGCAAGCATCCGCAACTACAACAAAAGTATTAAGGTAAACCTAACCATAGCATGAAACATATGGATCCAAATCAGCCCCTTACGAAGCAACGCATAAACTAGGGTTTAAGCTTCTGTCACTCTAGCAACCCATCATCTACTTATTACTTCCCAATGCCTTCCTCTAGGCCCAAATAATGGTGAAGTGTCATGTAGTCGACGTTCACATAACACCACTAGAGGAGAGACAACATACATCTCATCAAAATATCAAACGAATACCAAATTCACATGACTACTAATAGCAAGACTTCTCCCATGTCCTCAGGAACAAACGTAACTACTCACAAAGCATAAACATGTTCATAATCAGAGGGGTATTAATATGCATATAGGATCTGAACATATGATCTTCCACCAATTAAACCAACTAGCATCAACTACAAGGAGTAATTAACACTACTAGCAACCTACTAGCACCAATCCCGGACTTGGAGACAAGAATTGGATACAAGAGATGAACTAGGGTTTTGAGAGGAGATGGTGTGATGAAGATGTTGATGGAGATTGCCCTCTCCCGATGAGAGGGGCATTGGTGATGACGATGGCGATGATTTCCCCCTCCGGGAGGGAAGTTTCCCCGGCAGAACAGCTCCGCCAGAGCCCTAGATTGGTTCCGCCAAGGTTCCGCCTCGTGGCGGCGGAGTTTCGTCCGAGAAGATGGCTTATGATTTTTTTCCATCGAAAGACTCCATATAGCAGAAGATGGCCACCGGAGGGCCACCAGGGGGCCCACGAGGTAGGGGGGCGCCCAGGGGGTAGGGCGCGCCCCACCCTCGTGGGCAGGGTGTGGCCCCCTGGTGAAGTTCTTGCTCTCAGTATTTTTTATATATTTGGAAAACATCTTCCGTGAAGTTTCAGGACTTTTGGAGCTGTGCAGAATAGGTCTCTAATATTTGCTCCTTTTCCAGCCCAGAATCCCAGCTGCCGGCATTCTCCCTCTTTATGTAAACCTTGTAAAATAAGAGAGAATAGGCATAAGTATTGTGACATAATGTGTAATAACAGCCCATAATGCAATAAATATTGATATAAAAGCATGATGCAAAATGGACGTATCAACTCCCCCAAGCTTAGACCTCGCTTGTCCTCAAGCGAAAAGCCAAAATCGAAAAATATGTCCACATGTTTAGAGATAGAGGTGTCGATAAAAATAAAATACGGACATGAGGGCATCATGATCATTCTTAGAACAACAACTCATATAATTCTTTGTCATATAATCTCTAATGCTAGAGTAATAATTCAATCACAATATCAAGTATGAATCGTAAACTTCATTGAAAACTAACAAACTACAATCTCAGTCATTGAAGCAATTGCAATTTATCATAACATAGGAAAGAGTCAATGTATAAGAGCTTTTCAGCAAGTCCACATACTCAACTATCATATAATCTTTCACAATTGCTGACACTCACGCAATACTTATGGGTATGGAGTTTTAATCGGACACAGAGAAAGATAGGGGCTTATAGTTTTGCCTCCCAACGTTTTACCTCAAGGGTAATGTCAACAGTAATAGTTCATGAAAACTCACATCCAATTAGCCATATATACCAGGATCTTTCCAACATATTGTGCTTGCCAAAGGATAAAATGTAAAAAGGAAGGGTGAAGATCACCATGACTCTTATGCAATGTAGGAGATAAAAGTAAAAGATAGGCCCTTCGCAGAGGGAAGCAGAGGTTGTCATGCGCTTTTATGGTTGGATGCACAAAATCTTAATGCGAAAGAACGTCACTTTATATTGCCACTTGTGATATGGACCTTTATTATGCAGTCTGTCGCTTTTATTACTTCCATATCACACGATCGTATAAAGCTTATTTCCTCCACACCAATCAATCATACATATTTAGAGAGCAATTTTTATTGCTTGCACCGATGACAACTTACTTGATGGATCTTACTCAATCCATAGGTAGATATGGTGGACTCTTATGGCAAGACTGGTTTAAGGGTATTTGGAAGCACAAGTAGTATCTCTACTTGGTGCAATGAATTTGGCTAGCATGAGGGGGAAAGGCAAGCTCATCATGTTGGAAGATCCAAGACAATATAATTCATTCTCAGATGTAAGAAAACATAACCCATTACGTTGTCTTCCTTGTCCAATGTCAACTCTTTAGCATGTCATATTTTAATGAGTGCTCACAATCATAAAAGATGTCCAAGATAGTATATTTATATGTGAAGACCTCTCTTTCTTTATTACTTCCTATTAATTGCAACGATGACCAAAACTGTGTTTGTCAACCCTCAATAACTTTTATTCATCATACTCTTTCTATGTGAGCTCATTACTCTCCATAAGACTCACATGATCTCTTTGTTTCTTTTTATTTCTTTCTCTTTTCTTTTATTCCTTTAGGATCATGGAAAAATAATCAAGCCCTTGACTCAACACTAATCTTTATTATATAGCTCACGGACTCGATTACATAGAAGGATAATAAAGCAAAACTCACAACTAGATCATACTAAGAACTTTTATTCTACTAGATCAAGATATTACCAAAAGGATCGAACTAAGAAAAAACGGTAAAGATAAAAGTGATGGTGATACGATAAGGGGCACTCCCCCAAGCTTGGCAGTTGCCAAGTGGAGTGCCCATACCCATGTGATTATGTCTCTCTTTTCGGGGATGGTGATGTGATGTTCTTGGCGATGATGCCCCTCAAGATACGATTCTCCTCCTCAAGCTTGTTGACTTGCTGCTTGAGGTCCATTATTTCCTTTCGGAGTTTTCCTGTAACAGCCAAAGCTCCCTGCACCCAAGGGTGCTGCATAGCTGCGGGAGAACCAGTGACACTCTTTTTCATATTCTCATAAGAAAGAAATCTAACATTGGAAGGGATAACCGAGTTTGGAATAGCTGAGCTCTGCAGTTCTCCCATTGTGAATCCAGCTTGGAGGCGGGAAGTGACTTCTTGATCCTCTTCCATGGCATCTATCCTCTTCAAATCAGCCTCCATCTCTTCCTCCGTTGCTGGCCCAAAGGGGTCAACATGATTGTATTGATCTCGGTGCCGGATGAGACACCCGGCTCTCCCCGACTGACTCTTGCGAAGACATCCTGCTCTAATCTGCAGCAGCAACAACTCAAAACACAAACAGGAGAATTGCGTGATACGGGAGTCAAAACCCCGGGAGATTATATAATGAATTTTTACCGACCAAAATACGTCGTGTACGAAAACGGAGTCCGGAGAGCACACGAGGTGCCCACGAGGTAGGGCGCGCCCTCCACCCTCGTGGAGCCCTCGTGTCCTTCTGGACTGCTACTTATTTTTCTATTTTTCTAAATATTCCAAAACGGAGAAATATTGCCTTAAAAACTGTTTTGGAGTCGGTTTACTTACCGTACCACATACCTATTCCTTTTCGGAGTCTGAAACGTTCCGGAAAGTGTCCCTTATGTATTCCTCCGGGGTTACGGTTTCAATAACATTGGTTTCAACATTTATGGGATTACCTGAGATATAGTGTTTGATTCTTTGACCGTTCACCACCTTCGGATTTGTGCCTTCGAAGTTGTTGATTTTTATGGCACCGGAACGATAGACCTCCTCGATAACGTAAGGACCTTCCCATTTAGAGAGAAGTTTTCCTGCAAAAAATCTTAAACGAGAGTTGTATAGCAATACATAATCACCTACATTAAACTCACGCTTTTGTATCCTTTTGTCATGCCATCTTTTAACTTTTTCTTTAAACAACTTGGCATTTTCGTAGGCTTGGGTTCTCCATTCATCAAGTGAGCTAATATCAAATAACCTCTTCTCACCGGCAAGTTTAAAATCATAATTAAGTTCTTTAATAGCCCAATAAGCCTTGTGTTCTAGTTCGAGAGGTAAGTGACATGCTTTCCATAGACCATTTTATACAGAGACATACCCATAGGATTTTTATATGCAGTTCTATAGGCCCATAATGCATCATCAAGTCTTTGGACCAATTCTTTCTAGACCTATTAACAGTCCTTTTGCAAAATTAATTTGAGTTCTCTATTACTCAATTCTACTTGACCACTAGACTGAGGGTGATAAGGAGATGCAATTCTATGATTAACATCATATTTAGCAAGCATTTTACGGAAAGCACCATGAATAAAATGTGAACCACCATCAGTCATTAAATATCTAGGGACTCAATCTTGGAAAAATAACTTCTTTAAGCATTTTAATAGAAGTGTTATGATCAGCACTACTAGTTGGAATAGCTTCTACCCACTTAGTAACGTAATCAACAACAACTAAAATATGTGTAATCCATTAGAGGAAGGAAAAGGTCCCATATAGTCAAAGCCCCAAACATCAAATGGTTCAATAACAAGTGATAATTCATAGGCATTTCTTGACGTCTACTAATATTACCATCTTTGACATTCATCACAAGATAAGACAAACTTATGGGCATCCTTGAAGAGAGTAGGCCAATAAAAACCAGATTGCAGTACCTTATGTGCAGTTCTATCTCCAGCATGGGTCCTCCATAAGCTTCCGGAGTGACACTTGCGGTAGGATCTGTTCCTGTTCATGCTCAGGTACACAACGTCTAATAACACCATCTACTCCTTCTTTATAAAGATGTGGGTCATCCCAAAAGTAATGCCTCAAATCATAGAAGAACTTTTTCTTTTGCTGGTATGTGAAACTAGGTGGTATAAACTTAGCAACAATGTAATTAGCATAATCAGCATACCATGGAGCAGTATGAGAAGCATTTATGACATTTAATATGCTCATCAGGAAAGCTATCATCATAGGTAGTGGTCATCAAGCACATTTTCTAACCTAGACAAGTTGTCTGCAACGGGGTTCTCAGCTCCTTTTCTATCAACAATATGCAAATCAAATTCTTAGCAAGA
>NC_053024.1:687538635-687554596 GCF_003073215.2 Triticum urartu
AAGGAGAGATTGATAGGGTGGTATCCTCCTCTGAATGATTTAAGTGACTTGACTTGGCGCATGTTCATGCATGTAGTTGAAACAAAATCAACATAGCCTTCACGATATTTATGTTCATGGTGGATTATATCCTACTCATGCTTGCATTCGGTGTTGATTAATTTTAATGCATGTTCATGACTGTTGTCGCTCTCTAGCTGGTCGCTTCCCAGTCTTTTGCTAGCCTTCACCTGTACTAAGCGGGAATACTGCTTGTGCATCCAATCCCTTAAACCCCAAAGTTATTCCACATGAGTCCACTATACCTACCTATATACGGTATCTACCTGCCGTTCCAAGTAAATTTGTATGTGCCAAACTCTAAACCTTCAAATAAATATCCTGTTTGTATGCTCGAATAGCTCATGTATCAACTAGGGTTGTCTGTATCTTCCATGTTAGGCGGGTTATTCTCAAGAGGAGTGGACTCCGCTCCTCACTCACGAGATAAATGGCTGGTCACCGGGATGCCCAGTCCCATGCTTTATGCAAACTAAATCAAAATAATTGCAAACAAAACTCCCCCTGGGACTCTTGTTAGTTGGAGGCACTCGTTGTTTCGAGCAAGCCATGGATTGATGCTTGTTGGTGGAAGGGGGAGTATAAACTTTACCATTCTGTTTGGGAACCGCCTATAATGTGTGTAGCATGGAAGATATCGCCATCTCTTGGTTGTTATGTTGACAATGAAAGTATACCGCTCAAAATATTATTCACCTCTGTTTCAAAACCGAGCTCTGGCACCTCTACAAATCCCTGCTTCCCTCTGCGAAGGGCCTATCTATTTACTTTTATGCTGAGTCATCATCCTCTTATTAAAAAGCACCAGTTGGAGAGCACCGCTGTCATTTGCATTCATTACTTGTTAGTTTACATTGAGTATGACTTGACTGGATCTCTTTTACCATGAATTACAATGTCTAGTCAGTCCTTGGTCTTTAAAGGTGCTCTGCATTTATGTTTTGCGGTCTCAGAAAGGGCTAGCGAGATACCACCTTGTTATATCATATTATGATTGTTTTGAGAAAGTGTTGTCATCCGAGATTTATTATTATTGCTCGCTAGTTGATTATGCTATTGATATGAGTAAACTTGAGACCTAAGACGTTATTGCAAATGTGGTTAGTTATAATCTTTGCTGAAAACTTGAATGCTGGCTTTACATATTTACAACAACAAGAGCAAACAGAGTTTGTAAAAGTTTTTCTTTATCACTTTCAGTTTGTCAACTGAATTGCTTGAGGACAAGCAAAGGTTTAAGCTTGGGGGAGTTGATACGTCTCCAACGTATCTACTTTTCCAAACACTTTTGCCCTTGTTTTGGACTCTAACTTGCATGATTTGAATGGAACTAACCCGGACTGACGCTGTTTTCAGCAGAATTACCATGGTGTTATTTATGTGCAGAAACAAACGTTCTCGGAATGACCTGAAACTTCACGGAGCAACTTTTTGGAAAATATAAAAAATACCTGCAAAAGATGAAGGCCAGGGGGCCCACCACCTCTCCACGAGGGTGGGGGCGCGCCCCCTACCTCGTGGGCCCCCTGGTGCTCTCCGACTCCAACTCCAACTCTATATATTGTGTTTCGGGGAGAAAAAAAATCAGAGAGAAGAATTCATCGTGTTTTACGATACGGAGCCGCCGCCAAGCCCTAAAACCTCTCGAGAGGGCTGATCTGGAGTCCGTTCGGGGCTCCGGAGAGGGGAATCCGTCGCCATCGTCATCATCAACCATCCTCCATCACCAATTTCATGATGCTCACCGCCGTGCGTGAGTAATTCCATCGTAGGCTTGCTACGGTGATGGGTTGGATGGGATCTATCATGTAATCGAGTTAGTTTTGTTAGGGTTTGATCCCTAGTATCCACTATGTTCTGAGATTGATGTTGCTATGACTTTGCTATGCTTAATGCTTGTCACTAGGGCCCGAGTGCCATGATTTCAGATCTGAACCTATTATGTTTTCATCAATATATGAGTGTTCTTGATCCTATCTTGCAAGTCTATAGTCACCTATTATGTGTTATGATCCGTTAACCCCGAAGTGACAATAATCGGGATACTTACCGGTGATGACCGTAGTTTGAGGAGTTCATGTATTCACTATGTGTTAATGCTTTGTTCCGGTACTCTATTAAAAGGAGGCCTTAATATCCCTTAGTTTTCGTAAGGACCCCGCTGCCACGGGAGGGTAGGACAAAAGATGTCATGCAAGTTCTTTTCCATAAGCACGTATGACTATATTCGGAATACATGCCTATATTACATTGATGAACTGGAGCTAGTTCGGTGTCACCCTAGGTTATGACTGTTACATGATGAACCGCATCCGGCATAATTCTCCATCACCGATCCATTGCCTACGAGCTTTCCTATATTGTTCTTCGCTTATTTACTTTCCGTTGCTATTGTTACATCACTACAAAATACCAAAAACATTGCTTTTACTACCTTACCTTTTGTTACCGTTATCACCACTATCATATTACTTTGCTACTAAACAATTTGCTGCAAATATTAAGTTTCCAGGTGTGGTTGAATTGACAACTCAGCTGCTAATACTTGAGAATATTCTTTGGCTCCCCTTGTGTCGAATCAATAAATTTGGGTTGAATACTCTACCCTCGAAAACAGTTGCGATCCCCCTATACTTGTGGTTATCATACACCTTTGGACAACCAATCTCAGAAATTGGAATCGTCTTTTCACATCCATCTCCAATGTTGATCTGGCACTTTTCCATCTCTGAGTCTCTTCCTTTCATTACTGTGATAGTAACACACCTCTTCTCCTCATACAATATCCAACATTTCTTCTACATCTTCCTCAGATCTGATTAGCTGCATGCCTGCCATTCCTACACCCTCTTGCTTCACATAGTACATTGAATCCTTTTGATCATACCCCTCTATCCCAATAATAGCTAACATGTTGATATATGTGATATCTGATTCACATAAGGTCCTTTCCAGATTGTCACAGCCTTGGAAATGAAACCTCATATCCCATGGTTCATCATCATCCAAACTGCAAGTTCAGTTAGCATTACATTCAGTTAACACCATTAACTGAACAACAGATTCAGATAACAGTCAAGATTACATTCAGAGAAACAACAAAGTGAAGAGAAAATTCAGTTAACAGTAAATTCAGTTAACAGTAAATTCAGATAACAGTCAATTCAGATAACAGTAAATTCAGTTAACAGTCAATTCAGTTATAGTCAATTCAGTTAACCACAATTAAGCTCACATTCAGTTAACAGTAAATTGTGCTTTAAGTTAAAACTGAGCTAAGTTAAAACTAAATTAAAACTAAGTTAACAGTGAAATTCAGTAAATTCAGTTATCCACAATTCAGTAAATTCAGTAAAAATCTGCTTTAAGTTAAAACTGAGCTAAGTTAAAACTAAATTCAGTTATCCACAATTAAGCTCAGTTAAAACTAGTTGAGCTAAGTTAAGTTAAAACTAAACTAAATTCAGTTATCCACAATTAAGTTAAAACTGAGCTATGTAAACACAACTGAGCTAAGTTAAAACTAAATTCAGTTATTCACTTAACAGTACATTCACTTCATCACAATTATTCTGTTCAACTATTGAAAATTAGATTCAAACCCTAATTCCTAAATTGAGATTCCATACGGAGGAAAGAGTCTAGCTAAACTAGCAAAATCAACTCAAGTGTTCAACTACAGTAAGCAATAATCACTCAAATTGTTCAAACTACACTGGCATAAAATCAAAAAGAGAATTTTGGAAACACTCATTCACACGCCCGAGGCCGATGTGAAGTGTGGCTCCGCCTGGATTGGCCTTCCAGAACCTTGGGCCAGTTTGGCGCCGCCGTGCCTCAATGTCGTCAGACTTGAAGAATGTTGCAATCCTCGCCGGCGCTCATCTCCGCTGACGCCGGTGGATCGAGAGGCGCCAAACGTACCAGGAGCGCCGTCGGAGAGCGAGGAAGGACGGGGCGGCCACCAGCATCGGCGATGGCGAGGTCGCGGTCGTCCCTACCGTCACCGCATGCGCCTCCGTGTCAACGCCGCCGCCGCCACCGCCGGTCGCCATGCGGGAAGTGACCTAGGACGACTAGATGCGACCTGGGGAAATGGCTGGGTCGGGCCGGCTCGTTAGGTCAGTGCGACGCCGTCTAACGGCGCGCGTCACGGGCGCTGTCTCCCCCTGTCCACATGGCGCCTGAGATTGGGCCCAACAGGTCAGTTTTTCACTCAGACGCGCCAAATCGTGCGATCAGTGTTTTTTGAAAATTGTCAGCTCAAACGTGGTGGTTTTTTGAAAAAAAATGAAAGGTGGTGGTTTTCTGTTTTAGCGTCCCCTAATGTGGTGGTTTTTTGCAATTTACTCGCGGCGGCGGCGCTACGGCGCGGGAGCAGAGACGGCGGGAGCACCGTGGTGCCGGCCATGGTCGCGGCCGTGGAGTCGCGAGAGGAACGATCAAACGACGATCGCGAGAGCACGGATCCTGCGGCAAGACGGGAGGGAGGAAGAGGATGCGGTGAAGGGCAAGGTGAGATAGATCGGGAATTTGGGAGACGGGGCGATCAAGAAAGAAGAGATGCGGGGCGATCCGAGTTCATATCTAAAACGCGCGCTAATCTGAGTGGGCCCATGCATAGCTAAAACGCGCACCTTTTTTGAATCCGAGTATAAGATGAATCTTTCTCTATTTCCAACTATACTAGCACTAATGAATTCCGAGTATTAGAAACAGTTTATTCTTCCCCTAATAATAAAGCAGATGCTGCTTCGGGTCGTACGCCGTCGTCATTTTTGCAAAAAAGTCCTTGTGCTTTTCCGAAATTGAACCCGCGGTCCCTATTTAAGTGCCTCTGAAAACGCTTTGTTTTTACAAAAAGATCCTATGCTTGTAAGGAATTCTGTCCGCAATCCTCTGACACATCTTATCCAAACTTCCCTTTTTCAGCGACGGCGGAGCACGAGCAGGTGAGGGACGCCGCCCTTGTCGTCGGACGGCTACAGCCGCAGCGGAGTAGAAGGCAGACGCCATGGGCGCGTGCTCGGGTAAAAGAGGCCATCCTTGCTGCGTTTGATGGAGGATGGAAGGGGGGAATTTACTCGGATGAACAGAGAAGAGAAGATGAAGGACATGAGAGAGCGATTGCCTTTTGCCGGTGAAGAAAACAGAGATGGAGGACATGAGAGAGAGAGAGAGAAAGAGAGAGGGGTACAGATTCCAGGAGGCTGCTCCGGCAGCGCTGCGACGCGATCATTGTGAAGCTATACAGCGGCGCTCGCCCCTAAACCTAGCAGTGATATATACGGCAGTGCTGCAACGACCATTGCTAAGCTATATATACGGTGGTGCTCCGGCAACAGAAAACCATGAGGGGGCAAGCTCCCGAGGAGGCGATCTCCGATATTGTTCGTCATCTGGGAGAGAAAGGCCTGATGCTAAGAGGTGGACCTTAAAACATGCGTCAGATCCAAATTGATCTGCTCATGCACCCAGACAAAATGATTTGGAGGAACTAGATCTAATGCATATAGCAGAGAAACCGCCAGAGAAGAAGATGAATACCGGTGAGTAGATCAAGCAGAGAAAAAAAGGGGATTTATTATTGGGCAAAAAAAAGAAACAAATCCACCAGCTCCAAAGAGGACAACGAATCAAGATACCCATGAAGCAGCGAGCAGAGAAGCCGGGCTGCAGACGCCTCCACCCCGGCAAGCGCCTCCTGCTAATTACTAGGGAAAGGCTGGAGGGAGAGAAGGGATAGGGGCAAACCAAGGAAGAAAAGAGGAAGCTTGGAGAGAGACATGCGGAGAGCACGAGGAAGGAGGTTGGGGGCGAAACCGCGAAAAATCGTTTTTGATCCCGAGCACAGCTGGACCCGAAATCTGACGCATCCGTTCGCATCGGGATATCTGCGGCTAGTATTTCCCGTCGTACCTCGCTTGCATATATGCGACGTATATAGAAGGACAGCTGGCGCATTAACTCTCGGTCCAAACGAACGGACATCCCGGTACAGAAGTTAGCCCGACGGACCGGAAACTGTTCTGGGCCGACCTTTTCCACTACGGGCGACGGGTCCCAAGCTGGAATAAATATCCCTCGCCGTTCCCCTACCAATCCACCAGCCGCCATCCAAAGGCCAAAGCAGCAGCCAGCCGCAGGAGCTTATTTCACCAGACCCCATTCTTAGAAATTGCAGTGTTTCCAGCTACGAGGAACGCACACGCAGATAAATCATGGATGCGACCCACATCAAGAACAGACAAGGAAATTATCACATTCAAACTCATACTGGAGTACTACGGTCATAACAACAAATAACTGACACACATTCCATACCAGGCAGCTCCCAACTCTACCCGCAGCCTTGTTTCAAAACAAAACAAATACTCTACCCCCAGCTGTGAAACCTCAGTCAGCCAACTTCTACAGACAGAATTCATGACCCCAGAACTGACGAACATTGCCGTACGGTATACTCTTATACTGCTTTCAGGGATGCCATCCTGCCACCTGTCATGCAGTACTTGCATATAATCTTTCTGGAAGTTCAAACTTTTTTGAATCTACCTGCGCACAACTCACTCATGAACTGGGAAAACACACTTTTGTATCCTGCATGCCGGCCAAGTGTCAGCAGCAAACACATTCAGCATACAAGCCCATGCTCTAAACCTGAGACGTGAACGCTAGCTAGTGTACACGACCACACATATGAACTAGGCAGATGCCAGAGATACCCCAACAGTAGGAAGCAATATTTCCTGCAATCAGTAAACCAAATTTAGTACAGATGAACATTATCAAACTTGGTATACTGGTACAATATGTAAGATGCCTCTGGTAATTGAGGAACAAGCGTGGAGCAATGCTCACTGAAAAACACTAGAAAATCCTGAAAGGTACTCCCTCCGTTCCAAATTACTTGACTCATATTTATCTAGATACGGATGTATCTAGACACTAAACAAGTATAGATACATTCATATTTAGACAAATTCAAGTCAACTAATTTGGAATGGAGGGAGTACTACAATACAGATTACAGATTAAAACTTCAGAACTCATTTTTCGGCAGTTTGTACAACGTCCCTTCGATTAGGAGGCAACAAAACTCCTCAAACATAGCCCTGGTGTAAATTTTACTTGCATGCCGCTCTATCGCCAAATTGGTCCTCCTAACAGCTCCACCCTGTCATAATATAGTTCGGCTTTTCTGTCTGTTAGTGATTCATGTAAACAAATGCCTGACATGTATGAAGTGTACATGCATTTCTGTCAAATAATCAAATTATACACACACAAAATGCTTATAGTCACCGTCCTCTTCTCCTCGTAGCTTTCCTCACGCTCGTGGTCAAACTGTAAACTCATGTACTGCCTGACAAATATATTCATTGGGCTTGAAGGCGGCATGTATGCATGTCTTCAACATGTGATTCACGGCTTATCTTCACGCAAATGTTTCTTAGGGTCCTCGCACCTTCTTGACCGAACCAAAGAAGGTACACCTTCTCAAGGTTCACATTGTTTTCCCTAAGTTGCTTTATCAAATCTTGTGTATGGGTCGATGTGCTTGTGCGACCACCAGTGCGCCTTCTCACCCATTCTTAAGGACATTGAATGGTTGCGGCTCTCACGGTGCTCTGTGATGTACCAGCTGTTGTCCGCCGCGTGCAACAGTCTAATCAGCACTGTTCACTCGCATATGCATGACCTACTATTCTCTACCTCCGGTTTGCCCTGTATGTTGGCCAACAAAACATAACATCAGACACTACCGCGTTTGGAGAGCACATCGACGACACGGCAAAAAACATTTACTCTGAAATGTACAATATTTGAGCAAACTCGCTCGTTACTCACCGAGCAACCACATATGATCTCCTGCATGCATTTCATCCTCACGGCATTTAGTCTGCTTTTATCATATCTGATACCAAAGACATCCCAAGAATATAGATTGTTGGAGACGTATGCCTCAACTAGTGAATCAAAACTTGGGCCAAGGGCAGGGCGTACTAAATTCTTTGTAGGTTCCTCTGCGTTGCAAATTGATTGCTCCATAGCGCTCATCCGAGAGGGACATGGTGTCCTGTTTGGTGGCGCACTATCCAGCCATAACCTGTTTTTTTTGCAGATGTTCATTATTCACTCTACGAGATCAAATACAAGAATAATTTTGCTGTTCATTGGTTCTACTTCAATAATATTAACAGTATGTTGAAAGTGCTTCTGACTGTTAAACCTTTTATGCTAACGATTTTTGTGAAGTAAAACATTTTTCTGACAGAACATGTGTGGATGCGCAGACGAACATGCAGTCAAAGCTGAATATACAGACCAACATCGGTAGGATACGGATCACATCCTTTAGTCCAGCCTGGTGCCTCTGGGTTGACTATGTCAGTCGACGGCGCTGACCTCGTCGAAGATGCATCCGGACAACGGCGGCCGCCAGCTCCTGCTCTTTCCTTCCCATCGCCGTCGAGCTGCTGAGCGCACCCAGACCCAACATTCGAGTCTTCGGAACGGCAAGGCCAGCTCCGTAACTCCGTTGTTGGGCAACAAGACTAGAGAAACCGGATATGGTTGCTCAAGTTTCTCAGCAAACTCCTCTCGTAATGGAACCTGAAAGAAGACAACAATGGCCGGGAACTAACCGGTCAACGGCGTGGAGCAACTCTAGCCCGGAATCCCCCATTTTTGCAGTCACCGCGGGTGCAGAACGAGTGCCGCCGCAAGGACCTGCTCAGAATAGGGACAACGTGTTTTTGGGTGGAAGGGACGACGAGGGTTCCGACGATCTGATCCCTGACTCAGGTGCGCTTCTAACGATCTGGTCCACGGACCAGAGTTCTCGTGCGCGAACGCAGTCTCCTCCCTACGTTCAGGGCCCACGCCAGAGATACTGTTTCCTACCGTATTCCATCGCATGCTCCTTTTTCGCCGCTCGGCGTCAGACGTGTCAGACCGAAAATCGCGGATCTCGAGCCAGCAACGGACGCCAATGATTTCGGGATCAGCTGGGCTCGGGCACCAAATCGCCGTGTCTGGCGAAACCGGCCTTTTTTTGGAAAGATTCACACTCCTGCCTCTGTTAATATGCGGGCTGCTCGTGGGATATGTGGGCTGAAGTCCCATAAATATATTTCGTACTTTTCTAGGCAAATAAATATATTTCATTTGCCCACTGGCGTCCGCAGTTTATGCAGCGCAGTTTATGCAGGCTAAGGCCAACTCCAACGTGCCGACGTATTTGGTTTACGCATGTCCGTTTGAAAAGGAACAAAAGCGTACGCATGTCATCTGTCTATACGCATTTCTGGCCTAAATTTGGGCCGACGTATTCGCAAATTGGGTGTGCTTGTCAACCGTCTGGAGGTATTTCTGACCTAAATTTATAATAGATGTGCGTCCACGCAAACACAAGGCGGACGCCCAAGCGGCCGCTAGCTGTTTGGCGCCGGTTCGCTCTTGACGTCCACCTACTGTTGCCTACCATATTAAATGGACACGCGTGCGCCTGGGCCCGCACGTCAGCGTCTGCGTGAGGTCCTATTTTATCCGATTGCAGCGGCGGGGGGGGGGGGGGGGGGGGGGGGGCTGCCCTAGATCCCGAACTGCGCGGCCACCCAGACTACGCCGAGGACTCCCCATATTGGGACGTGGGGTTCACACTTTAAGATAAAGAGTGTTTCAAATTGTTCTTGCTTTAAGAAATTATTTATATTTTTAAATATGTTCACGCTTTTAAAAAATGCTCAAACTTTCACAAAAGAAGTTCCATTAAAAACAATACATTGAAAATTGTTCACGAAATAAAAAAAGTCATATTTTTTAAAACATGTGTTCAAAAATGTTCGTCTTTTAAACATGTTCTAATTCTAATAAAAAATAAAAAATGTTCAATTTTATTAAAAACATTGAAGAAATATTCATGTTTTTCGAAAAGTAAAAAATAAAACCGATTGACACGCTATTCCATGTCCATGCACCACTACTCTTCCAAGCGAAAACAGTGTAGCTTTATCACCGATGCTTATCAGAATTGGATTGTAATGCACACGGAGCAAGTTTTCCGATTTTCTTGCCCGTTGCAACGCACGGGCATTTGTACTAGTAGAAATCTATGTGTCGTTGCTTACGTCTCTCTGCTTCAGTTCAGAGTTCAGAGTTCTGTGGCACACACACGCACACACAAAGAGGACCACCTTCAGTTCAGAGTTGTTATATTGTACACCACCTGAGCATGGAGATCTTCAGGTGCATCAAGGCCTTTTTTCAATCCAGAACAGCGTTTATTTCGAGATCCTGATGTGTTTGTTTGTAGTGTGTGCAGCTACAGATCTTAACTCTGAGCTTGTCAAGTTGAAGTCTAGTCTGATTATGCGCAAAAATAATAAAAAAATGAGTTGAAGTTGCTGCTTGTCAAGTTGAAGTTGAACATGGCGGCTAAGTATCACCTTTGGTTTGCCATGTATGATCTCAGAGACCTGAAGATCAAGCTTGCAAAGATTCCGAGATCCCTATCTCTGGATGCTGCAGAAAATAGGAACAACAAGACACGAAACATCGCACGTTTGAATTACAATATGTAGCTGATGGAAAATCAGTCTGGTAGTTGGTACCACAGAAACATGTTTATTTACTTCACTATTCAAAACTGGTCTTAATATCTCGAATATGTGCACTACCTGTGTCGTAAAAAGCCCATAATCCTTGCTTACATTTTCATTCTATATATGCTACTACTGAATGTTCTCCATTATATCAAACCTCTGGGTCTAGAATGATTCGAACTCTGGTCGACATTGGAGCTGAACTCGTCATGGTTATGTATATTGTCCTGCTTGATTGGCCCACGTATGTCGATGTCGTGTCTCTCTCAACACACCCATGGATCAGCGCGGCGGACTGCTTAGGCTCCATCGGTGAGCTTATGCTTTCAGAGTTCAGCATTGCAGCAACATCTGTCATGGCGGGCCGGTCTGCGGGATCTTCCTGAGCACAAAGCAGCGCCACCTGAGCACATTTTATTATCTCAGCGACTTCATATCCGTCCCCTAACAACGGATCCACAAGCTCATGCAACCTTTGGTCCTTCCACATATGCCACGCCCGAAAGAGTTTTTCAACAAGGTTGACATGAGAGAACTGCAGCACGAAAGAAGGAAAATAATCTGGCAACAAAAGTAAACATCTCATGATAATGGACCTTCATAACCTGACACATCTGCTCAAGTGCCTTTTCTTCCGAAGCCCTCGAACCTGGGTTACCTGGCGCAGTGCCACAAGCATACTGGAATGCTGGGGAATGGGAGGAAACCAAACAAAGATGGCCGTGTCCCTCAACCTTGGCCTCTGAAACCCGCAACAGAACCAGGAAAACCTGAGGACGCTGAGTGCACTGATGCTGAAGCCTATGTGTTCTGCGTCAAGGTGATCAGGTGACTGGGAGGGCTACATCGAGGCCAGCTTCAGGGTGAAGTTCCTGACGTGGCTGAGCCTACGGGCGACCCGGCACTTGAGCAGCTGATCATATATCCTGCCGCATCAGCTTAACTGGAACCTTATCCACTGTAATAGTTGGTTATGTTTTTGTTAACACATGTTCATGGGCATGCATGCGCGGTGCACCAGGAAAAATTCAGGACGCACGTACGGTGCCTATTTTTTGAATTCTATAGGTGTGTCTGTAAAAGCGTACTACTGGTGATCTTAACTCCGAGTTGGGGCTGGCATGCCACCGGTGGCGAACCAGGGTCGCCGCCAGGCCGGGTGCAGGACGCCCCAACTCCCCAACTAAAGTACTCCTGTGTATGGTTAAGTTTAAGGGGTGTTTGGTTGCTAGGGACTAGACTTTTTTTTAGTCCGAGAGACTAAAGAAAAAAAACCTTTAAGTAGAGTCTTCTTCTAGCCTCTTAAAAAAAATCTTTCCTGTCTGGTTACATAAGGACTAAAAGAAACTTTTTCTAGTCTAGTTCCTGTAAGCAAACAGTCGATTCGTCACTGACGCGTGCGACCTAGCCAAATACCACAGCATTGACCAGGTTTGTAGAAGCTGTTGCTATTAGCATCCATCATGGACTCTTGCCGTTCAATTTCTTAGCTGCGAGGCTTATGAAACACTGAAGATAGTATACAATTTTCACTGGCGTGCGAAATTACCCAACAACTATTTCTGTATTTTTAACTCGTGTGAATGATGTATCCCAACAACCGGCGACCGGCCTGCTGATCGCTATTAGCCAGGGCAAAATACAAACGCGACTTGAAGTCGTCGCAAGGCCGGGCCGGCATATGCTTATCCTAGTCGCCTCCCTTTCTCCCTGTCTCTCTCGTCTCTAGACTAGAAGCAGCTATGGTGGAGAAGCAAACCGGCTCAGGGGTCTCGGGAGGTTGCCGTCCTCGCAGCTGTTGCCAAGGAGAGACATAAGGTATGTGCATTCATTCAAACTGTTTATCCAGAAAAGAACATTTTCTTCCTAGTCGACGATCCATAGCATGGCTTTGTGTATGAGCGTGAAACTTGGTAGTTTCAGAGTACTGCCTGTTCACTGTTACGCGCTATAATAATTTCATCGTATTATCTTGTGATCTTCGCTTTAAAGTTATTACAAAGTTGTGTCATTTATTTTAGAACGGAGGGAGTAAGTAATCGTCAGCATGCATGCCAATACACCCCTACACAAATATAAGTTGTTCTAATTATTTTAATATAAACTACGTACGTATTAAAATACGTGAACAAACATACTAAAATGCGTCTATATACATCTGATTTAGGGAAAAAAAAGCTAGAATAACTTATAGTACATGTGAACGCAGGGAGTACCAAATAAAATCACCCATTACAAAAAAGTTATTGCACAATTAAATGACTCAATCAAACTAGGAAAGGAAAGAAAAAAGATAAAAGAAAATGTTTGCACGAATCTCCGCATGCATAAAATCAATGACACATGATTTAGATATGCAATACTTATGACTACGCATCTAGATGTGCTTTAGCAAAACTGTACTAAAAATATAAACAGGTAAGTGTCCTTCCTTTCTTCTGCATGAACTCATTGCTGCCTTCGGGCCTCTGTCTCACGGAAGTAATCTTGTTGAAACCCAAAAGCTTGTAGAAGTACCGGACTAAAAGCCGTTGCTGTAGACCAGGAAACGCCGGTGATAGCAAACTAAATAGATCGTCATCCCAAGGAAGCAGCCACAAAGAAGGGCCAGAAGATAATGCCAACTCCGAACAAACAGATAGGGGGACACAAACATCACAAGTTTTGGGCGGAGTCGTATCTAGCCGATCTACATCGAATGAAAATGGAACTTGGTAACAAAAACACACTGCAATGCCATCCCCTCCACTCGCCGTGAACAAACGTTCATCACGCCCGACCAAGTGTCCGATGATCGATAGCATCCTCCTCCTACTCGTCAACACCAATTTGAGTAAGGACATCAACAAGGGGAAAGCCGAGGAGGAATTATTCACATCGCCACCACTACCCCCAATGCACTGACGCTGGAGAACTTGAAGACCCTACGAGACATGGACCGAGACACTTAGATCCGGGGTTGTTGGGTAACGCAGTAATTTCAAAAAAATACCTACACACACAAGATCATGGTGATGCATAGCAACGAGAGGGGAGAGTATCATCTACGTACCCTCGTAGACCGTAAGCGGAAGCGTTATGATGTAGTCATACGTCTTCACGATCGACCGATCCCAGCACCGAAGGTACGGCACCTCTGCGATCTACACACATTCGGCTCGGTGACGTCCCGCGAACTCACGATCCAGTAGAGCTTCGTCAGCACGACGGCGTGATGATGGTGATGATGTTGCTACCGTCAGGGGGGGTTCTGCCTCTCTTTCCTTCCCCCTTCCCCCTTCCCTAACCTCCTGGGCTGTTGCCCTCTCTCTCCCCTAAGGCCCACTAAGACGCAATACTTCCCTGGGGGTTCCGGTAACCCCTCCGGCACTCCGGTTTTCTCTAAAATCATCCGGAACACTTCCGGTGTCCGAATATAGCCGTCCAATATATCAATCTTTATGTCTCGACCATTTCGAGACTCCTCGTCATGTCCGTGATCACATCCGGGACTCCGAACTACCTTCGGTACAT
The DNA here is from genome assembly GCF_003073215.2 of Triticum urartu. Taxonomy (NCBI): domain Eukaryota; kingdom Viridiplantae; phylum Streptophyta; class Magnoliopsida; order Poales; family Poaceae; genus Triticum; species Triticum urartu. The sequence goes on from NC_053024.1 coordinate 687,552,816, forward strand.
CAAAACACATAAACTCATAATACCGATCGTCACCGAACGTTAAGCGTGCGGACCCTACGGGTTCGAGAACTATGTAGACATGACCGAGACACTCTCCGGTCAATAACCAATAGCGGAACCTGGATGCTCATATTGGTTCCTACATATTCTACGAAGATCTTTATCGGTCAAACCGCATAACAACATACGTTGTTCCCTTTGTCATCGGTATGTTACTTGCCCGAGATTCGATCGGTATCTCAATACCTAGTTCAATCTCGTTACCGGCAAGTCTCTTTACTCGTTCCGTAATGCTACATCCCGTAACTAACTCATTAGCTACATTGCTTGCAAGGCTTATTGTGATGTACATTACCGAGAGGGCCCAGAGATACCTCTCCGACAATCGGAGTGACAAATCCCAATCTTGATCCATGCCAATTCAACAAATACCATCGAAGACACCTGTAGAGAACCTTTATAATCACCCAGTTATGTTGTTATGTTTGGTAGCACACAAAGTGTTCCTCCGGTATTCGGGAGTTGCATCATCTCATAGTCATAGGAACATGTATAGTTATGGAGAAAGCAATAGCAACAAACTAAATGATCATCGTGCTAAGCTAACGGATGAGTCAAGTCAATCACATCATTCTCTAATGATGTGATCCCGTTAATCAAATGACAAGCTCATGTCTATGGTTAGGAAACATAACCATCATCTTCTATATCTAAATAGGAGACCCCCACTACATGATTTCTCTCAACATGCAGCTATGCCACATCAGCAGGCCCACCCCTTCTCCCCACTAACTTGCAGTTATGCCACGTCATTTTTTTCTTTTACTTCTACAATCAACCGTAGATTTTCAGCCTGAACAGAGCTAAACGTTTGTAACTTTCCAGCCTTAAAGGAACTAACGTCCGTGGAAGCAAGCCCGTCCTTTGGCCCATTCAGCTGCAGCTCGCGTCCATCTCTTCTCCACGGTTCGTCTGCCCCGTTCTCATTTTTCAGTGGCATCATGTGAAGCTCTTTGGCTTCTAATCTCATTTACTCATTTTCCTTTCCTCTTCTACAAACCGACGGGAGGCCACATATTTGTTACCATATTATGCACTTTGTTTTCATGTTCATCTTCCAGCCACCTTCCGCTCGTGGTCCTGGATTACGACTCCTCCATACTCCTCGCCTCCTAGACGCCCCGCCATGACCTAAAGACCTGCAACAGCACCCACTGTGATGTCTAGCATCTCTCATATTAGCGGCTTTCTCTCTGTCATGTGAAATTTTTCAACGGATTAAGTCAAGATGGTATATCTGAGCGATATGCCATGATTTTGTGGTGGGTGGTTGTCCTGTTTATATAGCTTCTGTTTCTTCATCTGATCCAGTTGATCACTAACATTTCGTCGTGCATTTTTGCCTATGTTATTTTGTTTGCAATCAGAGTCTTGGGGCTACTGGATGTCAAAAAAAATATTTATATTCTCAAGTTCCGTTGATGAATAGCAGGTATTTTAGTTTTAACAGTAATGCCATTCCAGTCGTATGCAAGTTGCAAACATGTTTTTTCTACTTCCTTTCAGACGATGCAGCTAGCAGGGGTCAATATTTGGATCGTTGTTATACTAACTGCTAACACAATTTCTAACGTGTCACTTGAATCAGCCTATTTTACAATAGCGGTGTGAACATTGATGGATGTATTCTATTCTGACAGGTGGTGGCCAATTTTGCTCCAGCTTCTCCTATAATTGGTCAACCAAGCTATATATTTGGTATGAACATTTGGTTGTTGTTC